>NW_010293498.1:0-22122 GCF_000700745.2 Antrostomus carolinensis
TGCTCTGCCATTGAATCTTCATGGGCTGCAGGGCACTTTGTCTTCTCCTACTCCATCAGGTGAACTGGGTGTGGGTCTCTGTCTTTCCCCCTCCTCTTTTCTCCAGCAATGAAGCTCTCTCTCTTTCTCTGTGTCTCTGTCCTTTGTTTAGGCCCATGGTTGTCTTTTGTTGAAGCAGGTGAAGCAGGGTGTTAGAACTGAGCTCTTACAAATACTTTCAGGAAACTCTGCAGACCAGCCAGGTTCTTTCATTTTCTGTCGTAAACCAGTAAATGTTGGGTGAATGCACAGTGTCATCAGCCTGTGGGATTCTTGAGACACACAGAGGTCAAGAGCTTTACAAGAGATTGAGATGATACTATAAAAAGCATAAAGTGTGGTGTTGGTCCTAGTGGTTTATCTGGCCAAATAAAAGCAGAGCTTCTCTAAAGCCCTCTGAGTGGAGCTGGAACAGCGTGTGCAACGGTTGTCTGTTATCAAATCAGCGTGTTTTCTTTTTTCAACATTGTAGAGCTTTCACTGTTGCTGAAGGTTAGAAGGCTGGGCTGAATCTGTCAGTCAAGAGCCTTTTTGCTGCTTACTAGGATAAGAAGATATGGAAATTTTATTCTAATATTTTAAACTCTATAAGCAGCATTATACTTAAATTCTAAATGAATACATTGTTGTTGTGGCTAGAAGAAATACCAGCTTCAATCTGGCAGCCAAATAGTATGTTATATTCTGACATATTTTCAGAGCAGCGAGCAGTGTATCCTTTCCTTCCATGACTAATTAGTGCTATCCCTGCTGCAGTCCATGCCTGCTGAAGTGTCTAACCTGGTTCACTTGCAGTTGTTGATCATCCTTCATCTGGTGCTGCACTGTGTCATCTGATCGTAACTTGTGAATTGTGACCTAGAGAAATTACTTAGGATACTGCCTAGTGTCTTGTTCCCTAAAATCCTGGTTCTTCTCCCTCCACTGAGCTGTGAGGCTACTAATGATATTCCCATTGACTGCTCATCTAAAAAAGAAAAAAAAAAAAACCACACAAAAACCCCCATGACAACAACAACAAAACAACCCAGCATGACATTGCAACACTGACACCAGTGCAGTGCACAGAGCAGAGCACAAAACAGAAACATGCTTGTCTGGTGTTTGCTTTCTGTGACTGATATCAGAGCAAAAGGGAGTCTTCAAGTGACATACTGGCAGCCTGTCCTTCTAGAGGATTTATCAGCTGGCTGCTGTGTATAGGACTAACCTTGCAGCGTGATTAAATGTCACACCTCCTTCTTTCACCAGCTGAGACTAAAACAATATTTTGGTATCTGCTTAGTGCTCACTGCCTCAAACACTGTCCTTGCTTAAATACATTCTCTCTAAATCATTCTTTCCCCTTTTTGAAACACCTGGTATTTTCTATGACAAGTACACCCAAAATGAGCTCATATCATATGCTCCTGCAGAAGGTCCTGTAGGGGAATAGAATGCCAGAGATGGCCAGCTTGGCAGGAGTCATCCTGTGGAAATAGAGGAAAAGTTGATCATCAGCCATTCAGGTGTGTTCTGCTATTAATCTATGGGTCAGAGACCATCTTACATTTGATATCACTTTCATAGGCTCTGGGGTTTTTCCTTTGTGTGGGTTTTCTTTAACCTGAACCAAAACCAGTTGGGTAGTGTCTGCAATGCTGAATGGATTCAAGATTTTTTGGCCCCAACCCTCCTGTCCCCTGGGGATGGGGGAGAAGTGGGTGAACGACTGTGTTGGCTGCTAGCCAAGGGCTGGCCCAGTGAAACTATCACACAATTATTTTAATTATTTTCTTCTCTTTTAGAGAAATGATCGAATGAAAGGGGTGGAAATATGGACAGAACTGTCTTGTGAAAAAATTATGGTGTCTTGAGTGCCAGTTTGTTTGTGACATAACATAGGGGAAGGTTTGTATCACCAGAAATGAAGCTGACAGGGAAGAAGTAGCGTTTCAGCAGTTAGTAATTCAGCTTTTCTTTCAGAGCCTCTCAAGGTCTTGGTATGTGAAGATGTCACATACTGTGAAGTGATGTTTTAACTGATCCTGGAAGTTTTCCAGTGTTAAATACTGAACTTTTGGTTGGTTAGAAATTTAAGATTTTCAAGTTGCATTATGAAATACCTATAGGCTCGTTTAGTTGCTTACAGTATGGAGAGGCCATTCTGCGTTGTGTCCGAGCTCAGTTAAACAATTGTTGGAATTCATAGGCATTCAATAGTATTCTTCAAGGATTCTCTAAGAATTTCTTCACTACAATGTGTTGAAAGATACATAGCAGTGATTGGAAAGGAAACTTTTGGTAGATGCCTATAAGAGATTTTTTGTGTCAGTTGTGTTACTTTTTCATTTGAATACTCTCGATATTTTTGCTGTTTCCCCCTTAAATGTAATTGGAATTTTATCTGTGACTAAGTCACACTGAAGATCTTTGTTTTGAGTGATTGAAGTCAGACTTTTTTTTCCACCCCTTTAGTATATTGTAATCTTTATTCCCCCAAATCATATTTCTTACACTCTAGATAACACAATGAAAAGAAAATATTCTTGCTTCTAATAGTACAAGTATATATATGATGATTATAGAAGTGGTGAAGAATGGAGAGTGATAGGAAAAATATAGTAGCCTGGTGCCTTTTGAAGTCTTAAGAGTCAATGTGATCTGTGTTGGTTTTTTTTTTTGTTGTTTTTTTTGTTTTTTTTACAGGAGTCTTGTTCCTGCATCCTACGTCTCATAAATAATCTAACTTGTTTGTATAAATTGAGGTTATCTAACTCTTTGACAGTGTAAACCATATTAAGGTTCAGTTTTCCTTGAAATTGTTGTGGTTTATCTGGTACACTTCGTGAAAGAAATCAAACCTCCAAATTTTAGATATTTAAGAGCTATGTCTAACATGAGAACAGCATAAAAAAGTGAGATAGAAGCTATTGAATGTACCGGTGTTTCCCCAGTACACCATGATGGCATGGACATCTGTTTTGAGTAGTGATGTGCTGATCAACTGTGGAAATTCTGTGTTCAGTGCTCTTGACACTTCTCATATCTCCAATGTGATAGAGTGATGGAGTGGCTGAAAATAAAACTGTGGTTTAAAGTAAAGATGAACAATAATTCAGAACTTTGGGGAGGGGGGGAATTGTAATGCTGCCTGGAGTTAGGCATATCTGTCTGGTTTTAAATACTGTGACTTTTATTGGTAGCTCTGTATTTTTGACATACATCCAGTGAGAGGAAAAAGCACAATCCTATGGCTGACATGTAACTGAACCAGAGCAAACAGACTGAAAGAATGTTAAACTAAGGAGAGTCCAATACTAGAAAGTTCAAATGAGTGCAAGAACAGTTTTTAGAATTTAGTGATTTTTCACTGTCAGTGAATCATAAGTATGTATTGCATGCCTGGTTAAGCCTAACTGATTTTAACTGAATTTCAGTTATGTTCTCCAGGTTTGTAAAAGCATGCATACTCTTTTCTTCAAATCTGGAATGTTTAAGAGCAATCTGGTTAGCTTGAAAGGTTGAGCTGTGGATTTGTGATATCTGGAACTCTGAGAAGTATATGCAATCTGGCTTGGCATATTGGTTGGCTATAGAGGGGCCACACTTCAATTATAATATGATAAATTGAGAATGTTGTTGTAGAAGGACCACTTGTTGCCCATAATAAATCAGTTCTTGATTTATGCTGATGCACCTGTTATGTGTTAGATTGTTGTCAAAAGTAGCTTCAGAAGCACATGCACCCATACTCAAGTCTACACACTGTTTTTTCCCGAGTCTTGTATGTGTGTGGCTCGGGTGAAAAATAAAATCTGCTTTGGGTTTTTGTGCCTTTTCTATCTGCACAATAGGTGTCACAAATGAAGAGAACTAATCAGCTGGGAGCAGGTTTCTAACCTTTGTGTGCATCATCTTGGCTGATAGTAGGCAGAAGCGGTTGCTGTTGGATCTAGCATGTGTGCCAATCTTGGAGATAAGAGACATCTGCCTCTTACCTCTACAGCCAGATGATTGAGTGATAAATTACCTGAAGGGAGTCATAACCAAAGGTATTTATAGACACTAGTGTTACTTTGCATTAAAACAAGGGTTCATCAGTAAATTAATGTGATAAAACAAATCTTAATGCAAATAGTTTCAACAGAGATATCTGCTGTAGCTACTGTTGTAGACATGCAGCTTCACTGTTATGTACAAGATCAGATCTTCAAGCTCTCTAGAGCACAAGTAGTACTTAGCAGTATTAAATATGAATGTTACAGAAACTGTAGTTCTACAGGCTGCTGTCAGTTCTCTGGAACATGAATGATCCTGATTGAACAGGTAAGAAATTGCATTAAATTCGAAGTTGAGCATGATGTACTGAAGTACTTTGGAGGATGAGGGACAAAATGCTTGGTGCTGTAGTGAGTTGACCTGTGTATGATTTAGTGTTGTGGCTGGTTGCTTGAAAAGCTGCTTGGGTAGGTTTGTGGGCTTCACTAATCTGTTAGCTCCTGAAAATCTGTAGAACATGAACAAAATGTGTTGTGAAATGAAAAAACCTGCAAGAATAATTGTAGTTGTACTTAATCTAATTTGAAGTCCTGGAAAAGAAGGATAATTTAGGTATCTGCTTGAGATAGTTCTAACCCCAAATCACAACATGCTCTAATTCCATAGTAAATTTGATTATAATGGTACATCTTCACATATAGCTTGTTTTATTTAGAAATATGTCACTCTTAATCAAAAAGGAATTCACATAAATACAAAAAATTTCCTCTGATTAAATAGTTAACTTTGACATTTTAGAAAAAAGTTAACATCAAACACAACTTTGAAATAAATGTTTTTGTTTCATATTTAAAAAATTATTAATTGTCCATTATAATACAAGATGTAGAATAGAAAAGACAAAGTTTTGGTTCTTTTGTTTTCAGAGGAAAATAACCAGAAACTCACGGTACAGGACAGTTAAAACACAAGGCTCAGTCTTTCATGATTTTCTTTTACTTAAAACTGAGACAATAATACTGTTTCAAAGCAAATGCATTGGTTAAAAGATTAATTATACAGAGCACACAGGTATTTTTCCGAGCTCTCGATGGAGAATTTTGCCTTCTCACTAAACAAGCACTGTGTTTTGAGGCTGGGCCAGGTATGCTGGGAAATCAAAACAAGTGATTGTACAACAGTTGCAACATTGTCAAGGACAAAACATAAAGACTAAATCATATCTTTTTAAATTATTGTATTATGTCATCATAGGAACAAATCAAAATAATGTTACCTGATTTCCTTCTGGCACAGCAAATTTATTTAGTGTTTATGTGGGGGCACTGTGGGGTCTGAAATGCCTTTGGGTCCCTTCAGAAGCACAGAATTGCCTTGATTGGATAAGACCTATAAGATCATCAAGCCAAATCATTAATTGAGCAGAGGAAGGCACAGTATTCCTATGGAAGCCATTCTTTTTGTGCTGACTGTCTTTCAACTGGATAAATTCCCCAGGAAAGAAAATTGTCACTGATCTACATACTGGTTACGCATATGAAGGGAGTGATCATTGTGCTGTGTCCATCCCTGCAAGCATGGAACAGTTTAGCTCAGAGCATTTTCAGTATCTTCAGTGGTCTCCTATACTCTTCTGGTGCTTTTTTGTTGAAATCTCCTCTAGCTAGGTGGCTTATTTCATCTCTAGGCAGTATTTACCAAAGCATCTTTAGATTTTTGTGACATCTATTCAGTGGGTTGCCATTTATTGATTAGTTCCATTAGGCATGAGGTGAATACTATTTCTGAGCCTATTGTGGTTTAATTTTTGTAAATATTTCTTTTTTTCTGTTTCTACACCCCCACCCCCAGCATAAAAGGCTTGCTATCATGTCTCCTTTGAGTGTTTTCAGGGATACCAGATGGCATGGTAACCTTGCTGTGTCCCAAGTCAGTCAGTGTACTTTCTGAGCCAAAATCCCCATCAGGTATCTCTTGGAATTCTGGCGGTCAATGTTTCAGGCGCTTTGCTTTTTCATACAACACAACCCTCAGAAGTGTTTCCCAAGATCCTGATGCAGCTGATGTGTATCAAAGTCCCTATGGGCTCTAAATCTCCTTTTTAAAAGTACAGTAATCTGGATCTAAGGGGTTTTTGCAGGTTCAAAACAATCCTTTGCATTCCTGTTGTCATTCCAATCAGTAAAATATGGCCCAATATGTTTACGTTGCTTATTAACTTTTTATAATGGGCCTTACTTTCTTGTCTAATCACATATTATGGGTTACTAGATGCATTAGAAAGAAGCATATTAAATATGAGCAACTGGTCATCCTTTCTTAGCTTTTTCCTTCATAATTTACAGTGCTGGATGTTCACCTGAAACCTGCTGTTTACTGTCAGGTATTGTGGGTTGTTTTTTAAAATGTAGGAGCTAACTGTACAGATGCTTCTGAGGTTTATTGCTGTTTTCTGTTATTTCAAGCAGTCCAGCTGTAGCCATTAAGCCCTGTGAGTCGTCTTCCCTTCATTTTCCAGTACAGCAAGTTAAATAAACTCAATCCTCTTGAAATCAGTAGGTTTACATGAAACTTTTAAAGTTACGCTGGAGGCTTTGCTGTTCAACTTCGATAGCATGTTCTTTTACCTCCCTCAAATTCCATCCCTGCCCCCCCTTCACACTTCTGAAGCTGTAAATAAAGAATGACTCTTCCTATATTTTGACTGGTCTTCCGCGATAGCATGTTCTTTTAACTCCCTCAAATTCCATCCCTGCCCCCGCTTCACACTTCTGAAGCTGTAAATAATGACTCTTCCTATATTTTGACTGGTCTTCCAGGAAATTTGTTTTGTTTTGGGGTTATCTTTGTTTGTTTGGGGTTTTTTTTATATAAAAGGAGAAGGATTTGGTGTCGTACATATAGTAAATGGATCCTAAATAACACTCACTCAGGCTTTTCATGCTTAAAGTATTCTGTTTATATATTTCTGACACCTGGAATGCGATAGGCATCTGCCACAAAAAGGGACAAGTTTTCAGATGCAGGATTTTACTTTTTGTAAGTGTCAAATGCTGTCTATAAGTCTTGGTTTGTTTGTTTTTTTCATCCTTTGTTACATATATTCACTGTGAATCATTTGTTGATGTTTGACTTCCACACAAAATATATTCTTTGACTGTTTAAACTGAGCAGAGATATTGTGGGGTTTCTTTGCTTCATGTTAATAAAATTCCACATTGCAAATTTGAGCAAGGCACATTTTTCAGTTACAGTTGGAGGAATATATATATTAAGACAGTTCTTAAAGTTCATCTCCTTAATTTTGAAGTGAGACTTCTGCAAAAGTAACTTGTAGTTGCATGTGTTTTACCATTGTTCTTTTGCGGTAAGATCTTAAAAAGTTTGCATCAATCATGGGGCTCATCTTCAATTTTTATTTGTACTTTTTTTTTTTTTCATAGAGATTTGCTGTTTATCAGACAGAAAATCTCCTGCTGTTGCTGTTGTAGACAAATGGAAAGTTGTACAAGTAGCTTACCCCTTTCATGAGAGTAGCAAGTTGAATGTATTGCAGGATGAAGTTTCTCTAGTTCTCATTCATTTTGCCTTTAACTTTGTGGATATATGGTCTGTGGAAAATACCTCAAGCCCCATCCCATCAAATCTATATGTAGTAACACTAGAGGTGAGCTGAGAAGGAAGTCTTGTGAAGAAACCTGTAGTAGCGTATAAATTTTATGTTGGGGACTTAATCTAACTGTCTCAAATGCTGGCAGGGAACAGTAAGTTTGGTGTAGACTTGCATGACTTTTGTTTTCCTAACTTAACTCCTGAGTTTGAAGCTGCTCCTGCCTTGTCTTCTGTGTTGTTCTGTGTAGAAGTGTGTTTGCAGCAGTGTGCCAGCAGTCTGGAAACTCTTTTTAAGAGTTCCAGAAAGTCTGATCTAAACTTGGAATAACCTGGCCTTCAAAATCATCAGCAATTCAAGGTGGTTCCTTGTCTTGCTAAGGTGGGGACAAAGTGGGCCGGGGTGTGAGGGAGGAGGGAGGCAGAGAGAGATTTGGTACTGTTCACAGCCACGTAGAACAGAGGATGGTATTATTCAGGGCTACTCTGAATGAGTCTTGAAAGAATTGCTATTTATAGGAACAATTACATCCTGAGCCAAATCCTCTCCATGCTGCTGCTATCTTGGATACTTTGATTTTGTTTACCTATATTTTATTACTTTTTTGTTTTAACTTTTTCTCAGGCTCACCACAGATGTGATAAAATCTGAGTTAGATTTGGAGGGAAAGGAAGTTTAGGAAAGGGAAAAAACCTGAAATTTAAGGCTTTTGCTTGCATGTTTAAAGAAGAAAAATATTAAAAATTATTGACTAGTGTTTGGATTTTCTGTTGTTTAACTGTGGAATTCAAGCATATGCTTTAAATGAAAATTGACATGAAATTTCATGTATCAGCTTTTCATATTGTTATTTTCAGTCTAACTCATTACATTCTTAAGAATGGAAAAGTGAAAATGTAATGCATATCAAGTTTATGGAAAATAAAAAAGGCATGGAAAGGCATTAGAACAGAATAATGTTGTGGGGTTTTTTTTTAATATGGAGCTAAGTTTGGAATAAGCTGTCAATCCATTTTATGTGCTTTCAAAACAAGTTAAACAGTGTTCTGTGTGCACCTGTGCATATAAATAAATGTCTTCCTCAGATATGTTTGTGCTCACACCTTACCAAAGCTAGTCAAGTGTAACTTGTTCTTTGACTTGCATTCACCTGCAGACTGGCATATCTATTAGCAGCTGATAACCTTTTCAGTTTGTTACCTTCTCTTGAAGCTGCTCACTTTTAGGAAAAAAAAAAAATAAGAGTAGTCCCAACTATTCTTAGTTTGGGCAATATACTTGGTATATTTATTTGTATCCTGACATGATTTGGGTGAGAATGATAGTTTTAAATTATGAATGGCCAAGTCAGGAATCCATCCCTTGAAGACAGATAACATTTATGAATATACTACGAAGCACTAATGTACATCTGTGCATGAAGAAAAGCTGACTGGGAGTCTTGTTCAGGCAAAGATCTTTTAGGAAATAATTATAATGATGATTTTGGGATTTAGGGAAGAATCCCTTATTTTCCTGCTGTGCTGAGAGGAGAAATGGACAGTGTCATTTAACTAATTAAAATAGCTTCAAGGCACAGACTTAAATCCCCAAACTGTTTTGCTGCAGCTTTATTTCAGTAGCAACCATAGAATGTTGTAGGTGGAGAGATGCTAGTGGCTTCTAAATTCTGCCCCTCCTGCCTCTTTTTTTGTGTTTGACAGTTTATGTGTAGGAACTTGGAAGTCCAAAGCTGTATCTTTAAAGGTATAAAATAATGTTAAAATTGAATCTTCAGTAGAGCATACTGTGTTTGGGGGAGGGGAGGGGAAAAAACCCCAAACCGAAGTGTAGTGCTCTCTCCCTATTTCATAAAGGAAAAGCAGTATCCATTTTGCAGAAATAAATTGTTGGTATGCAGCAGTCTACAAACAAACTTCTTCAGCATAAATTGATGAAGGGTGGTCTTTAGATATAGCTTGTAGTCCCAGGAAAAGAATATGCCATCTAAGAAGATGGAAGAGAAAATGGAATAATCTTTTATCTTCCTCTAAATAAGAGTATTTACAGGTTGTATTTCATAGTTCATTTTGTGATGAGATTTTCACAGTTACAGTGCAGACAAAAGACAAAGTGGAACTTGGGAGCCAGACACTAGACGTAAATAGATGATAGCTACATATACCTATTGTAAATAAGCTTGAAACTTTGTTTGATATATTAATGTAAGTGTGTAGGGTAGTTGCAAAAACTAAAGCAAAGAAAATTGAAGTTTGAGCACAGCTAGTGTGATAATTATTTCCTTTTTGCAATGGAACATATATTCCATCTGGAACAATGAGAAAAGTTGCAGTTACCTGTCTTGTCGTTATTCTTTTGAAATGTGGGCAGCCTTGATGAGATCCAAAAGATGATACTGGGGGACTTGCATAAAGTTGTTACAGTATTTGTCGAATGTTCATATGCAACAGCTCAGCACTACACAGAAATAGCAAGGCTAGCACTGAACCAAGCTAGCTCCCAACCAATAAACTATACTGGGATTATAATGCCCTACCTCTTGGCAAAGATCCTTCCCAAGCCAATGTCAGTATCTCCACATCTCTGAGAGATAAGAATTATTGACCCATTTCGTATGTTCACAGTGGAATATGATTTTATGAAAATTGTCACCAGCATCCCACCAGCAATCCTGGATTGACGGGAGACAAGACTAGGTACTGATTGGGGTCTCTAAATCTTTTTCTATTCCTGGACAGGCTCTCACAAGCTTTTTATTGGATTTCTGTAGTGCAACTTGCACAACATTGTAATTTTCATCTTCCAGCATGTCATCTACTGGACCAGATCTGAGTCCTAAGGACTATGTAAGAGACTTTTGAGGACTAAATTGGGTATGAACTATGATTATTTAGTTTATTCTGTGGTTAGCTTGTAGTGGTTCCCACCTTATTTTTGTCAACAGCTGTGTGAATTGTAAGGCAAGAATTAAGTCTACTGGATACCACAGGAATTGCATCTGCTTTTAATTTTCTTGATGTACTCTGTGCTTGAGTTGCATAGCAATAACTGGTCATGCACTGGGATGAGTGTAGTGCCTTAGCAGCCCTATTTTGTAAGAACATATTTTTAGGTAGATGGCATATCAAATATATTAGTTTTACAGAATGCAACATCTGTTTTTTCTAGAACTGAAGACTGAAGATGATACTTAAAATAGGATGAGCTCCCAGATAGAATGGAGGGAGTGAAAAGGATCAGTAGAATTATATTGGATAATGAACATTTGATCATTGCTGGGGCAGAAACGACATGAAAAATGTCTGTGTCCTGTAGTGATATTCCTTGGGTTCTGAATTTAACTCCTGAAACTGAGTAACGAGGGGTGATTGTATCATTGTGTTTATATAGTGCTTTGCTCTGAGGAGCAAAATGTAATGAGAAATGATGTCTTGGAACTGAATCTGGGCTAATCCAAACCAGAAATCAAATGCACTTCGTTACTGATGAAGATGAGTAGCAGTCGGAGCAAAGCAACTGTGAAAAAGTCGTGGAACGAATGGTTGCTGTTTGGCTCGTATTTAGGTCCTTGCTATGTGTAAGTTGGAATAGTTGTCCATAGCAAGAGGAGTCTTAGGGTGTCATTGCTTCTATGGTGTGCTTGGGAGCCCAATGGGTTGTATCTGCCCAGCTTATTTAATTATAAAAGGATGCCAGTGTTCTTAATTTTTTTGTTACACATCTTCTCCAGCAGCTCAAGAGATAAAAGCAACTCAAGGACTCGAGAGGTAAAGTTTTACAGCAGTAATAGAACCTGGTTTCCTACATTGATCTCCAATTTTTACCTAAGTGAAAGCAGTCATTATAGGAGCTGCCAGGAGGACAGAGAACAGTGCTCTATTCTTCCTGTTGTATAATGAAGATATATGCAGCTGTGTATGAATTAAGATGGAAGAAGAAAAATAATAAACTGTGGAGAAATAGAAATCCCTATATTATCGAGGAAATGTGGGGTTTTATTGTGGATCACAGCTAATATGTGGTAATAATGGCCATGGTATGCTTAACATTTTGGAACCTATTGTATTTCCCATTTGGATTAAATTAAATACATACATCATTCTAACAAACTTCTCCCAGCAGATTGTGAACTTTGGAAGCGGAGAAGGGAATTGATGGCAATGTATTTCATATTGGTGTTCTCTGTCTAGTGATTCAATTATTTTCCTGTAAAGAATTTATGGTTTCTATACAACAGATGTTGGTCAGCTTGTGAATAGACATTGCTGAAGGTGGAGTGAAAAATGACCTTCAAATACAACAAACTCAACAGCTATTCTTTATCTTACTGTCTAAGAGATAGTATAATATAGATATAATAATCTATTTCAAAATAAGAGAGAAGAGAACTAGGACACAGCTGAATTGCAGCACCAAAACCCTATGATCAAGAACTGATATCAAATACAAGAGAAGCCTGAAATATCAAATCACGGTAGTTCATCAGCAAGACTTGTAACTGAGGGAAACAGTGGTCAAAGATAGCTGTCTTGAAAACAAGTATCCGAACATAGGAAGGTATTAGTGATCTCTTCTTGATTTTTTTTTTTTAATATGAATTTAACTTCTATAAAATTATCTACTTGAACAGCTTAGGAAACGGGCTCACAGAAGTCTTGTTTAAATAATTGCAAGTTAAACCAGTTATGACATATAAAGAGGATTTCTGTGCCAAGTAATAACATTTCTGAGAAGACACCAGCTAAGTGACAGTGTATCACAGGTGATCACCATTTTTCTGTTTATAGTCATTTGTGAAACAAACAAACAAAAATATCCTAATTAAATGCAAACTGGTTTGTTTAGTGGTGGAGTTTTTTTATTTGTTTGTTTTTTTAGGAGGGCTTTAACTTCTGCTTCAGAAACCTGTACTTGCTGTTTCATGTATACATAATTTTTAAGCAGGTTTGGGTCACTTACACAGGGTGTTTTGGAGGTTGGAGAGGGGGGAGTTGTTTTGGGGGGTTTTTTTTAAACAAACAAAAAAATCTTCTACTGAAGTTTCATTTAAAAATTGTAAGTAGTGATACAGGCTTCACATCTGCCAAATCCAAATAAAGCAGGGAGCCAAAATAAGTATACTATGGAAATCAATATTGAAATTCATCTTTAAATAATACATGGCTTGTACAGATTCATGCGTATAATTCCTAAGCTTTGCATGCATAACCATAACTTCTGGTGTTTTAGATTTACTGTGGGTGTAAGGATTGCTACTTACTGAACAGATCCACATCTGCCTCATTTACACAGTGCAACCAGGGGAAAATTGTCTCTTTTTTTTTCTCTTTAGAAAACACATCTTAAAAGTATTACATTTAAATAGTGTTAACAAACTTTGTCATGTGCTAGGATGAAGATGCTGTTAAGCATTGTTGATGATATCTACTGTGCAATAAATGTAGGCAAGTATTACAAGAGTGGCAGCTAGACAATGACTTTCATTTTATAACTTTCAGTAAGTATTAAAAAGTTTCCAAAATTAATTTCAACCTTGCAAACTGTGGAGAAAGGTAGCTTAGAAATAGCAATTTTGTTTCTCTCTAGGATATGTAGTGATTCTGTAAAACAGTTGGTAAAGACAAGACTCCAGAACTAATTCAGGCTACATAACTTGGGCTGCAACCCCTGCTGTCATCAACCAAACAAAAAAACCATACAGTTCCTGTTGATACTGGGTCTGCCACCCACCAAGGAGTGGGGCTGAGTGGCACTTGGATGCCAGTGCTAAATGGGAGCAGTTCTCTGGACTTGGTGGGATTCAGGCTGTAGCATAAGACATGTTGAAGAAGCAAAGATGGAGCAAGCACCCAGCCAATAATAATGGCAAAGGCTTAAGCAGGAAGGGAAATGATAACTGTGTAATAAGAAAAGCACCAGAGGAGAGTGTGGGGAAAATCCTCCCATGTCTCCATATTTTCCTCTATTTAAAGAGGAATTTCAGACCTGTCCTCTTGCTTCACTCTTGCCAGATGTTTTACAGTTTGATGCAATTATGAGCAGGCAATGGAAATCGTATTCTTACCGAAAAGCAAAGTGGTAAACACCTTTGGGTGTTGTGGTGTTAACAAATAGTGGAATTTTATAAATCAAGAGAGTTTACATAATTTTTCACAAGCATAGTAAATATTTACTTGAGAGATTTTTTTTTCCTCTTGGGAATTAAGTCAGGTAATAAGATGCACAATCTTAGGGCTGGAATATAGAATCATAAATCATAATAGAGTGGTTAGGATTGGAAGGGACCTTAAAGATCATCTAGTTCCAACCCCCCTGCCATCAGCAGGGACACCTCCCACTAGATCAGGTTGCTCAAAGCCTCATCCAGCCTGGCCTTGAACACTTCCAGGGAGGGGGCAGCCACAACTTCCTTGGGCAACCTATGTTGCCCAAGGAAGTTGTACTATGTACAGTAATGTCAAAGATGGGGCTTAAAATGTTCCAGCCTGTTGTGGAGCTGCAAAGGGACAAAACTGCCTGGGTGTGGGGTTTTTGGTTTGGTTTGTTGTTTTTTTTTTTATTTTGTTTTCATGCAGCAGAATTGCTGTAGGACCATCTGTGTGGCCACATCTTAGCAGTAGCATACTGAGTTCTGGTCTTACCATTCATCGATGGACTGGAAAATCCTGTCCTATCCTGTCTTGCACATGTCTAAGTAGCTATTACCACTAAGCTTTTCACTTTACAGACCCAGTCTTCATCCACCTTTCTCTTCCATATCACTTCATGCTGCAGCAATGTGTAAAAACTTCCATAGTGCCAATCCCTTAATAAAATTCAGATATACTTTTCTACTCTCAAATTCAAGTTCTCCAGCTGTCAGCTACCAGAACGGATTTTGTTGAACTAAACTTGACCAGGCTCCTCTGTTTTTTCTAAAGCTCTCTGCTTTGAACTGAGCCAAGACTTGCTTTAGATCAGTGTAGTGGTATTTACTTTAATGGAATTATTCTAACTTTTTCTTTAACTGAACATCAGGTAGGTTCAAATTATCAGATGTATTCTTCCAGACCTGCTCCCAGGGAATAGCTTTGTGTTTTCCCACATTTAAGCAGTAAACAGAAGAAGGGACTATAGTGATGAATGTAAAGGACTTTAATTTGTCGCTCCCCTCTACAACCTGTGAGTTCTTGTGCTTATAGCATCCTTTTGAATAATGCTTGAAATGAGACCATTACCATTTGGAGTTTATTGCACATCAGAGCAAAGTAATACTCCAGTTACTTGTTAATTACTCCTCTGTCAGGAAGAGTGAGGAAAAAAGAAGCAGGATTCAGTTGTCTACCTGCTGCACTGTGTGGTTGATAGGCCTCTAAATTGGTAAAGTGCTGTGTTTCTGAGTGCCAACGGGTGAGTTTTGCAAGAAGAGAGTTGTATTTATTTTGCAAGACAAAGTGCTGAGGAGTACTGAAAAAAACCTTAAAACTTCCTAAGGAGACTTTATTAAAAATTGATCATGGATGACAGTCTTACTAGGAGCTGTCTTTGTAAACTATCAATTGCTATCATCTACTCTTCTTTACCTCTGTAGCTTACAGCTCACTTCTTGTGGACAGGCCTGTCTTGTAATGTATGCTCTGTATTTGATTTAAAAGGAAAATTATATACTGCTGATGTTCTTTACTGTTGAAGTGTTCTTGCTCAACTGTCTTGGTGCACTATGAGAAGGAGTAAGGACTGGAATGCCACTGGATTTTACCCTAGAAGTTTGGGGTCAGTGGACCCCACCCTGTTCTGGGTTTAAATTGTTCTCAAGGCATTAGGGTGATAACTCAGTCATCTGATTTGGATAATTTATTGAGATGGGGATTGTATTTACATCCAGGAATGTAGACTTGGATTGTAAATTATGCACAAGTCCTCCTCTAAGTGCTGTGTGTTTTGTTTTAAAAGGAAATAATAATTACTCTGAGTTTAAAAACCAGTTGTATTCAACACATCAGAAAAGTTTAACTTCTCTTGACTTTTTTTCAGTTAACTTTCTTTGTTGCAGCCAAGTGGTCCATTTAATGCCTACCAGTTGAGTCAATTTCCCCTTTCTGCTTCAGGGGGCAACCTCTAGATCTCATCAGTGCCACCAGCAGGGGTTACTTGGGAAAAGTCACCTTTCTGTGAGAAATGAGTGTCCTTATGTGAGCCCTTAGAGCAGGATAATCCAGAGACTGAAGTACTGTGTTCAGCAGCAGCATGTGCCAGTGCATGCATTCTGATTAAGCAGTACCCTATGGGCAATATGCAAGTAATCCCATGGCGTCTGTAGAGTTAATTTGAACATCTCAAAATGTTTAAGGTACTCTGCTAGAGGGAGGTTATAGTTCTGTTAACTGTGGTACTGAAATGTTTCTGTATGTGCATATAAAATGCAGTTTGTTAGCTTCATGAAAAAAGTAAGAAAAATAATTTTGCAAACTCTGAAGTGGTCCATCTGAGATCAGTGGTGATAACAAACACATTCATACATAAAAAGTAAACTATGTTATCCTAAAACTGAAGAAGGAAGGAGAGGCTGAACTGGCAAGTTTTAATTATAGTTAAGTTCACTTCTTCTCATTCTTGAATTTACTTCTTTCATTACAGAATCTTTTCTTTAGGTATTAGGCATTTCTAAAATTTCCTATGGCTATTTTATCATTGCCTTCTATGTAAGTTAGGTTTGAATTCATAACAGTAATCTGTTCTGCAGTTATAAAATACCCTAATTATATTCCATAGATGCACTGTCTCCATCTATGGTGGTTTTGGCCTGCCTGCCCATATGTAAATCAAAATTTCAAGATGTGTGGTTTGAGAACACTTTCTGCTTGTTTAACTTGGGTCATTGAGCTAGGAAATAACAGAAGACGAGGGAAGCTGACTTGGTATTAAAGACACTGGTTTGGAATTTATTAAATTCAGTTTTAATTACAGACAGTGCCCTAATTTTCCACTGTAACTGTAGCAATTCACTTGGTGTCTGTCTTTTCCTCTGTTTCCCAAAAAGGAAGATGCTAGTGATGTCAAATTTCTTTTATGACCCAGCGGAAGAAATGAGGTGGTACAAGCTCTTGTGGAGATGCAGTTTCAGTAAACAAAGCTGAAACTTTGTATGCCAAATGCTGTGAGAATAATCACAACAAATAATTTATGTGCAAGCTTTATGTGTCTTTTCTGAGTCACTGAATAATTCTGCCAAAAAGTAAAAACTGTTTTTGAAGAAATGAAAATGTCTTTCAATGAAAGAGAAAAATAAAATAATAAAAAACCTCCTGTATTTGCATAGGATCACTCGAAGTCACTTACCCAGCCTAAAAGGGAAGGTGTTGCAGCGAAGCAGGTAGATCTCAATCATTTATCTACTGACAACTGATACTGAGTGTTCTGAAAGTATTGTTTCTGGGTAAAGCTACACTAGATGCTTTTGACAGAAATACAGCAAACAAAAGGGTTGACAACTATTACCATGTCAGTGGCACACATTGATTAACGTCCTTAGTAGAAAGAAATTAGTGAGGCAAGTGGCATAGGGACAGTCATTCTTCTCAGAAGTAAATGCTGCGTGGTCTTCTGTGCCCTTCCACGTGTTTTGCAATCTCTTGGTCTTATAATCAAACCAGTTGTCTTTTGTCTCACTGATGTAGGTACATAAAAATGGAATTTGTTGAGATGAAATGTGAGAAATAAGAAACTAGTATGAACTAAATTTCTCTGCTGTTTAAACCCAAGGGGCAATAGTAAAATAGAAAACAAAGCAGTATTTTGAGACTCCAATTCAGCAAGGTAAAATTTTACAGCAGTTATTCTTACTGTTCCTTGTAGGAATAATCTGTGGCTTTTGGTTTCTTTGTCTTGTTCAGATTAAAAAGGGAGAGGCGGAAGTTTGGGGGGGCGGGGTTGTTTGAGGAGTTTTTGAGAGAGGAATAAAGGCAATATTTTTCTTCAGAATGAGGTTGCTGATAGATACCAGTTTTAAACTGGTCTATCTGTTTTTACAGCATTGTGATTGTATGGATGGTTTAGGTAAATATGTTACTTTGTATCAGGTTCATGTATATTGACCAAACTTAATAGTGGTAGATACTATTTATGTTTTTGTAATGGTATCATCCACCTCAGAAAAAACAGAATATATAAATTACATTTCTTTTACTTTTTCTATGTTTAACAGCTGCTAGTTAATTAATTTGGCATTTATTAGAAAAAAAAGAATACAGGGGAGAGAATGTTGTTTCAAAGTACCAGACTGTGGAGTTTATGGAAATTGATTTAAATTGATGGCATTTCAGTAAATGCCACTGGGGACTAAAATGAACAGCCCAGCAATTACAGGAGAGTATCTTTTGTGTATGACAGTAAAATTAGTTTGAAGCTCTCAACTAGTGAGAACACTGGTGAGTGTGATCGCATCATATCATTCTCTGAAAATTATTCTTTGTAGCCACAGTACTAGAGTGGGCATGAAATTGGTTTGAGGTGATGCGAGTTACAGGACAGTGATATATAGTGTAATATACTGGCAGCATAATACATCAGAGGCCTGACTTAAAGACAGAGGACAAACTCTGGCTTAAAGTATAGCTCTACTAAATATTTATTTTATATATATATATATATATATGTGTGTATATATATGTATATATGTTTTATGTATTTTGTATAACTATATTTCTTCTGAAGTGTGGTTCTGCTTTTTTACTGTACACCTCTGCCCAAATTCTGTTCAGTGTGTGTCTGTAGTGAACCTTCCCTTTAAGAAGCCTGAAGTAAATTGCAGTGTTTTTCTGTGGAACACAAGCAGATTGTTTGGGGATTGATGTTAGCAATTGATAAAGATTAACATAGCTCCCTTTCTCTCCTTCACAACCTCTTTACTCAAATATTAGTCAGTTTACTTGTTGTTAAGGTCTCATCACAGCGATAAGCTCCTAGCTGAACACCTCATTATTCTCCATGAAAGAATGCGGTAGTAGCTGTATCTGCATACGTGAAGCCAAGAGAAAGGTTTTTCTACTCCTTCCTCCCCATGGCGCTTGGTATAACCAAGAGAATTTAAGTTTCCTTGTAGCTGTGCAGAAGAGTTTATAGTGAATTATGTGCCATAGAATATATTGCATTTCTGCAGGTATGATGGAGTCAATATGTCTGTGCAAAAATCCTGAACGGTTGTGGAAGTTGATAACCATGAACATACAGAAGATAGCACAGAGAGAGCAAGTGAAAGGTGATGTCTTTCTTAAACAGTTGCTCCTTCAAGAACTGGATTTAGATGATGTTAAGTGATAAAGCTGCCCTTTTCCAATAAGCAGTGTATGGGGCACAGTCAGTTTGTTTAAAGATAGTTTGCACTCGCATTCCTGTCAGAGATGAACCTTGAGGCATGTGGAGTGGTTTTTTTTTTCCCCTCCATTTTTCAGGATGCTGTTTTAGTGACAAATTATGCATTCCATTCCAGCCAGAATGAGTTAGTTTTATCAAAAACAAAGAAGACTCTCTCTCAAACAACAGAAAACTATCTCTAATAGACCACTGATTGGTCATGTAGTGCAATTCTAATCGGAGTAACAATTTGCAAGTACGCTGTCCTCCCCGGCCTCAGGGCACCCAAAGGGCAGTTTTTCATTACGAAGGGATGACCCGGAGGTGCCAGGCTTTTCCCCCCACAGCACTGCCAGGCCTAAGCACCCGCATGGGTGGAAGTAGTCACTTGCCCTCTAGGCATTTATTATAAAAGAAGTTGAAACCAGCTGAAGCCAAAACAAACTCTAAAGGAGTCCTGAGAACCTGCACTGTCAGGTCAGCACAGAGCCTGTGGCAGATACCATACTTATTGGACTACAGATGTTTTCCAGAATGCTTTTTAGCAGTTTAAAAGTGTTTAGCAGGGAAAAGAAATCTATCAATTTTTCTGCACAACTTGACTGAGAGTTAAAATAGATTTATTCTTGGGTTTTCTGTTCATTACATGTTTTAACATGTTTTATTGTTGTAGTTGTGTGGAATAGATAAGAACTTTCCATCTTTTAAGAATTATTGTTACTATGTTTTGGGGTTTTTTGAACACTCATTAAATAGTAGCTTATTCATATATTTGCAGATAAATTAGTTGCAGTGGTATTTAGAATGCCGAAATCAGTTATCAGTAATGACTTAGTTCATTAATGAAAATGATCATGAACTTAAGAACAAATGTGGATTGGACTAAGAATTAGTCTTGGCAGGTAACCCCTCTTCTGACAGGTCAAGAGTGTTTAACACTTCATTCTAATACAGGACTTTCAGCTTAAGGATGTCCCTACCAGATGCGGTTTCTGTGTGTATCTTTGATCTCTCTGCTGTTTTCTGAACCACTTCCACTTTTACGATGCCCTTTTCAGAAGGGGAGATGTGGGACTCTATCCGGTATTCTAGGAATGGCTAAATCAGGGATTTGGACAATGGCATAATGATCATTTCTGGTTTTGTTCAGCTGTGGCAGTTGAGTTATGTTTGACATCTATGGAGGATGAACCTAAACCATGCATGAAGCTACCTCAAGGTTTTGCTTCCCAAGTGATAGTGGTCAGCGCATAACCTAATGCTGACTTCACATATTTTTGTATGATTTGCCTGATTAAGTTTTTCATTGGGGAAACTGGAAGTTGTGGTGAGTGAGAGCAGCAGTATAATCTCTTACTCTCAAAACTGAATTTGTAGAGATACAAATATTAGGGAAGGCCTTTAAGTATCAGTTTCTCAGTGAAGAAGCCTCTTTCTCTCATTCTAGGCTGTCACTTTTTTTTAACTCTTTCCATTCCATTAGACTGCCTTTCTGCTATCTTCAAGATTTAGCATCTTCTCAATTAACAACTTCTTTTTATAAGTTCAGCCTTTAATGTTTAAGAGTACTGAATCCTGAAGTAACCAGAGTAATGATTAAAGTGATACTGTAAAAAGAATATCAGAAAAGAACAAATACAACTAATGTAATTTGGAATGTTTGTGTGCTACAACTAATTCCTCTTAAAGTTAAGCTCAAGATAAAATTAATATGTTACCTTAGAGGTACATCTGCATGGCTTTAAAAAAAAATCATTTATGCTTTTAGTAATGCATGTAGAAATGAAGTTGAATCAAATAATGTTTTCTGCATAAATGGAGAAGCAAAACTGATGAAAGCACCTGCCTGAGAATACTATCAGTGACCATTACCTATGAATAATCTTAGCTTGTTTTGGCATAAAGCAGTGTGCTACAGACCACCTATTTTTTATTATTATTTATGCAAAATAATAAACTGTTACTGGCTTGGAATGTATATTTCAGCTTTGCCTTTTAGTGTATCTGTGGAGAAGTGATTATCTATACCAGAGAGAAATATTTCCTTCCTCAAACCCAGCTGTTATTAGCAATGCATTTATTCTCAGCAAATATAATGTCACCCAACTTGGCTTTTGTCAATTAATTTTTGACAAATGGCTTTTGTGTATGAATTTCTACAAGCTATAGCAAAACCAAAACTGCTGGGATAGGTGTCAAAAATCTCAGCCATCTGCTATGCTAATAACCACGAGGTTCAGAGCGCTGTGATGGAGTTAACAGCCGTTGGGAACGGGGATGTTATCTCAGTGTTGCTCTGTACCTCCATCAGCTGCTCATTTCAAATAAGCTAGCAGAGAACCCTGGGTGCCAAGTTGTGCAGAACCAGAGCAAATTCTGTCTTTGGAACCTATGAAGCTGACTTGGAGTGGATCTGCACCTGATAGTTCTGAGTTCTGTTTTTTTATTTGATGGAAGAAAGTGTAAATGACAAAATATTGAAATATTGACAGCTGTTATTTGAGAAATCAAAGTGGCATTTTACAGGCACCAGGATGGTACCCTTGAGCATGTCAAATTGCATCAGTCTTCAGTGTCACATATGCTTGAATGCAAGCTGGTTGTTTATTGGATGGCTTATGTCGTTATATAGTTAATACCATAGCAGGCTATCTGTCCTGCTTTCGCATTCAGCGCATGTGAGCCTCATACCAAAGCTTGTGTGAGTTTTAGTTGTTTGGTTAATGGAGATTTGAACACTTTTGGCTGGAAGAACTGTATGGTCTGTACAACAGTGTTGCTAAACAATTTCCATGAGGTATATGGCCCTGGTATATGGAAGCTTTAAAACTTCAATCGCTTACATTGTCCGTGGCGATTGTGTCCTATTGGGTGTAAGAGAAAGAGGAAAACAGTTTTGTTTCTCTTGGCCATTGTGTAACTACAATACTCTTCATAAGAATTAGGATCCTATAAGTAGGAAGGGTATGATATAAAGTGATTCTACCTAGTGTTATGGTTTGTACTTAACAAAATCACAAGGTAATGGAAAATACTTAGAAAGAAGGCAATGAGTGCAAAAGAACCTTGGAGCTAGCTTTATTCCCTGTCAAGGTCTTTTTCCACAGAGCATTAGTGCATTAATTTTTAAAAAGAATGACAGCAAAGTCTGATGATAAAAG
>NW_010293498.1:22141-28916 GCF_000700745.2 Antrostomus carolinensis
TTCAAGCTGGTATGAATCTTCTTTGACTGTTGGCAAAAAATGAAGCACGCAGAGCCACTTGCTATTCTAGCATAACACCAAAGGAAGGTCAGGCAGTCAGCTGGTATTCATGAGAGCACCAGACAGCAATCCATCTGTTCCAAAAGCAGATGGTGAGGTGACCTAAAGCAGATTATCAGAACACCAGAGGGCATTTTTACAGCCAGCCACCTCATCTTATAGCCCTAATTTAAAAGCAAACAGAAGATGTTTGTAAGAATTGCTATGACAGAAATGCATTATCTGCATATATGTATCTCCAGACTGCACAGTGGTGTGTCCGTGTGTTATATACTACAGCAATGTATACTATAAACGTAATACTATTAGTTTGTAGTCTGCTATATATACATACACATATAAAATACTGCATATAAAAGAGTGAGCTGGGCAGTAATGATCTAGGAAAGCAGTTCATACCCATATTTTGAATTGAGAATACTCAGTATCAGTCTGTAAACCTAACCTGAGGTATACAGTGGCAAGGAGGTTTTTTGAGCAGATTTGTTGAGGACAGCTTGCCCCAATGTCACACGTTTCTGTGGAATTGTAGCCTTAACAAACGTAACTTCCCTACCCATCTGTAAGAAGGAAACTTCTAGTAAGTCATTAGGCAAGCATCTGGCACCAAGGAGACTAAAATTCTTGTGCAGGCTGCTGGTGCCACATTACAGTGCTTGTTCCTGACTCAGAGCAGCATGGTGTTCAGCGTGCGTTCGAGGCCCACCTGTGCCCTGCAGTTGTGGAGTGCATGGCTGGTACGGGTTTTGACTGCACAATTTTAGATCCTCTCGCTCAAATGAAAGAAGTCTGTGCTATTTACTAGATGTCTGGGTTACCTACCTAATCACAGCCCAGGTAGTGATCAAGCCTTTAGCAGACAGGCCCTATGTGCTTGTTAATGTTCTATGGGCAAAGGTATCTACTGGGTCTCTCTTATTTTTTTATGTTGCTTTTTCCTAAGCCTTGGGTACAGTTGGAAATGTGTTGCTTTCTAGATCTGCAACGTCATTCTCTAATATTCTGTGCTGGTTTTTCACTCATTTTGAATATAATCTCTGTTATATTTTGCTTCAATTGATTTGAATTGAGTTAGGGAACCTGTTTTCCTTAGTTATTTACAGCTTGGAGTTTTTGGAGTGGTATTGGTTAATCTTTCTGCTCAAGACTGCATGTTATGGCCTAACGTCTTGCTCAGGATTGGTAAAAGCTAATGCGAGGCACGAAGAGGCAGTTCAGTTCAAACTTCTACCTTATTTATGCCTGCTAGCAGAATGTTTGAGAGGACCTGGTCTGCTTTTCATAGATCATATCTTGTGCATTCTTTAAGAAGCAAATGAAGACTTTTTGTTGGCTTCCACTTGCAGATTCCATCTGTACCTGTGCTCTTGTCCTCCAGTATGTCTGACTTAAGCTCAAAAAGTTGAGGAAGGAAGTTGAACAGTAACCAAAGCTATAATTGAAGCTATTAGCTATGAGACAAAATTACTTCTGCTTATGACAAGGTCATGGAATATCATGGTGGATTGACCCTGGCTGGATGCCAGATGCCTACCAAAGCTGCTCTGTCGCTCCCCCCCACCCTCAACTGGACAGGGGAGAGAAAATATAATGAAAGGCTCATAGGGTCGAGATAAGGACAGAGAGAAAAATCACTCACCAGTTACCATCATGGGCAAAACAGACTCAACTTGGGGGGAAAGAAAAAGAATTTATGTTGTTTCAAATCATGGATCTATGGAGTCTCTCTCTTACAATCTCAGACCAACTTGGAGGAAATGTCAGTGTGTTAGACTAAATAAGCCATAGCCTTGTTGTTAAGTAGAGACTAGAGATTTTATAAGACGTACTATTCCTTTGATTTATTTTCTTGTGCTATCTGTGACTTCTGTGTAATGCTAGACCAGTTCTTCTTTGTTATACATCTTTAAATGCCTTGTCTTGCATTTACTGTTTAATATAATGAGGTATTCATATGTTATAGTTGAATTTTACTCACCAGAACAATGTTTTCGCCATGTAAAAAATAGATATGTATTTCCAACCTGCCCTTTATTTTATTAACTGTAACATATTGGAAGGAAAAAGAAAAAAAAAAAAATCAAAGTCATACTCCTAATCCATGTTGTTCCTTTGTTGTGAGTAACCCTGATCTCTTTTTTTTTTTTTGTTCTTTTTTTGGGGGGGGGGTGTAAAATCAGCTGTTACTTTCCTTATCTGGTAATAGTGATGCTTAGCATATTGATAACACCCTTTACTGCAACTGCAGATGCAATCCTTTATATTTAGTCTGTAAAATAAAGTTAATAGTGTTATATCTATTTTACTAACAAAGCAAAGACCAGTTTCAGTCTAGTTTTGATGACCCTTGGTGTGAATCCTGGAGAGCCAGCATCAGGTACTTTATTTCACAGGAAAATCTGTTTTTCATGTCACTCACCCAGGGAATATACAGGTCACATTGCAGGCAATAAGGAAAGAAACAAAACAAAAATCTGTCTTCAGAAGCTCTGAAAAAACATTCTAAGTGTATCGATAATGTTTTTAAAAATACAAGTTTCTCCTTGATTTTGAAAGTCTATCAACATATGGATAGCTTTGATTTCTCTGACACTTTGTTATTGACTCTCAGCTGCAGAAGATCGGAGCCTTTTTGAAGGGTGACGTGTATATAGGAATGCACCGGTCCCCTGAAAGACAGCAAGCAGGCTGAGGCAGAACAGTGGTGGCTTCTGATTCCTAATGCTTTGAAAAGGAGTCATGGTATTTTCAGAATCCTAAGTACAGTGCTTGGAGTGGAGGGAGCAGAATTATTTCTCTGCTATAATAGTACAAAGGTTGATTTATAGATCAGTGGGGTTTACAAATATTGTGGCTAAGGCTTCTGGTGTTCCTCTGTAATATGCAGAGATGAACCTGTCAATGGAAAAGACTGCAAACTGAGACATAGAAACTTAATTTGCCCCAAGTTGATGAGTTAATAGCAGAGCAGGAATAGGATTAGCATCTAGTTTCAGATGTCTATACTATCTGCCCCCTTGATAGTGTCAAGACAGAACAACTTTGGTGCAGTGCCTCTGATATTTGGATGCCTACCTCAGGAGAAGCTGATGAAGCTGATGTGCCTGTTTCTGAAGGGAACTTGGGAAAACCAGTTCAGGCACAAGTCCCTCCATTTGGGCAGAGGAGTGAGATCTTTAAGGTTTTGAGTGGCAGTTTCAGGACACTAGAAAGACAAAGAACATGGCTGCTACCATCTGATCACTGAGTATTTATGATACCTATTACCAAATATTCTTTCTCCTTTTAACTGCAAAGTAAGTCTATATAATAATAAAATTTTAAGTTGTGGAAGATAGAATTCTTCTAGGATAAGACTTGTTTTGATTCCAGTTTGTGGAAAAAAAAAATTGTGACATCATATGACATACTGAATCATCAGAGATCTCTCTGACTTCTCTGTATCTCAGTTGCTATTTCCAGGGTTCTGAGAATTTTGGAGTGTAATAAAAAACCCCACAAATAATACAAAGTTGGAATAGTCAGCAAAAGCAAGCTTATTTTGAAATAATTCTAAAAAAAACTTCCAAGTCATTATATTTTTTCTGTTTTTTTTTTTTAATGCCTGGATTTCACTATCTTCTGTTATAAGATATGCTAAATGAAAATCAGTGCAACACATACAGGCTGTATAATAACACCATTTGAGGAGAAATGCAGCCTTCTTTTCTTTTCAGAAGGCACGTGGTCATGTAGCAAAATGCACACACACAGACTCACACCCTCCACAAAGTACATGTGAAGGCTTTGCACTTAGAACTAGTGACAGTCTGTATATTTGAGATCAGGAAGAACTGAAACGCAGGGAGGAAAAAAGAAGTCTAGTTCTGATTTCAACTTCAGAAATCCTCCACTATTAGGGAGTTTTGACATTGTTGGCTTTCTGCACTTCATTTCCAGCAGTTCCTCAATTGCATAGGTTTTAATTACATTGCTTGTATTCTGCTTGTAGGTGAACTATGCTGGTGCCTCCGCCAGAAAATTGTCAAAGACAAAGAAAGAGAGGCCGGTGTACCATGTCTGCTCATGTTACAGCCTTTCTAATAAAGCATCATATCTAGACTTTTTTAACTGCTGAAGACCAGCTACAAGTCTTGTGGGTTTTTTCTCCAGATTTGAGATGTATTGTTGTGAATTCAGTTAGCGTATTCTTACATGTAGAAATATATAAGCAAAAATTACATCAGTAATGTGTGGCAGACTTGTGTGACACAAGTAAATACATGAGTATGTTCTGTTGTAGGAAGTTTTGGAAAGTCGATGGCAAATGGAAATTTTCATATTGAGTGTGTCACTGGAGTGTGAGAGGCAGAAATTTCACTTGCATGCTAGTGTATTAATCGGGGTGTGCAACTGAACATTAACTCTTCTTTAGTCTCAGTTAACACTTTACAGGATAAGTTTAAGCTGTAGCATTTCATGCTCTAACGGGTGCTGTATTTGAAAATGTTTCTGATCAGGCTGGCAACAACGAAGATCTATGTGGGAAGTATAGACAATGTTGTTAAAGACTGAAACGCCACACCCAAATATCCACAAATACTTATACAGAAAAAAGAGATCTAGGAGGATTGTACCATTTTATTTTTATTTTAAAAATTCTGTCCAGTCCCCTTAAATAGGATTATGAATATTCATGTATTTAATTTCTGTGGGGGTCTCTGGTTAATCTTTCCTTCTTCTGGCCATTGGGCAATTTGTAATACAATTAGGTTTTCAGAGCATGATAGGTAAATAATCCTAGTCTGTGTTTACAACTTTACTGTAGCAAATGTGTATTTCTGTTTTGGCTGTCTTCTGGAGAGATTCTTTGACAAGACATTTTCTCTGCTGCTGTCTTTACTGTTTAGGTTAATCACAGTAATTTTGCTGTTAGAAAGAGTTGTTATATATGAAATTCTACTGATTCATGTATTCTGAGGTGCATTCCCTAACGTTGCCAGATTATCATTACTTCTATTAGGCAGAATGCTTTTAGTTCTCAAAGCACCATGCAGGATTTTAGATGCCACTTGAAGAAATTCCAGGTTCTGATGGTAAATTTCAGGTATTCTTTGCGTTAAAAGTATCTTAATGATCCAGTCGTCTTCAGAACAGACAACTTTGTAATTTGAAGACTTGATGCACAAATGTTTCATTATTGCTGTGGGTGCAGATTATTTTGCTACATTTAATCATGGTTGCTATAGTAACAGTCAATGCAAAAAGTTACACTATTCAATAGGTGTTGGGGTTCTTTTGAAAGTGTAAAAACCAGTGTTTGCATGGGAGCTCGGCCTGGGTCACCACACTCATTCTGGCAATGGTCCTCAGCTGAGTGGAAACCATTGCTGGGTCTGCTTCTGGGAAGGTGATGACCATTAGTTGAATTGGCCTTCTTGAGCTGGGAGGGGGGCTGCACCCTGCCCGCATGCCCTGCCTGCACAAACCGTGGTGCCACGCTCTGGCTGCTGCTCCACGCTCTGTTTCCCGCTCTGGGTGCCTGTGCTCCCTGGGCAGCCTTTTATGGGGTGGGGGTGGCCGCCGGTGGTGCTGGCCACAAGCTGCCTGTCCTGGCAGAGGCCGGCTGCTTTCCTGACTGGGAAAGGCCCCAAAAAGCCCCTAAAAGAGCCCTTGCTGGCCCTTTTTGCTGTAATTCTCCTCCCCAGTGTGGACATCCCTGCACTGGAGCTGGTCTTCTCGGCCCGCGAGTGCAGTTCAGCAGTTCTGCATTTCAGCAGTTCTGATAATTTGCTGGTCTACAACTTGAAATTTTCATGCCCAGTTCCATTTAGTTCCATCATACCACCCACCAAACTCTTCCCAGATTTTTCCCTTCGTTCCATTTTGTCAGGCTGCATTTTTTTGTCCTTTTTTCCCTGATTTGAGGAGGTAGGTGGTAATATTTTATCAGACAAGAAGGCTCCTGTCAACTGGATTAGTTTACTTGCAGTAAGTACAAGCAGATGCTTCTGCATTCTCCAGGGGATCCACATCTTCTTTCAGATTAAATCTTTGTATATTCCCATCGACACTAACCTGTTGGCCAGTTTCCCTCTTACCAAATCCTGCTTTCCTTCCTTTCAGACATAATATGTTACTACTTCCCTCACCCTCCAACTAATAAGCCTTCTCTTGTCTACCTTTTCTTAATTTCTTTGCATGTTTCTGATTAGACATGGTCATGTTCTTAATTTGTGGGTTTTGTTTGGTTTCTTTTTAATTTTTACTATTATAATACCATGATGAAGCTTTAGATATTTGTGAAACTGGGCTATTTTCCAAACTGATGCAAAATTAAGCCCTGCACAGCAGTATTTCTTTAAGTTTGACTGTCATGCATTCAAAGTGCAAATATTTTAAGAACTTCACTGGTGCTTTCTGTGCATTTGTTATCCTGAACTAAATTAAATTTCTTGCTGCCAGGAATAACTTTGCATATTTTCATTAAAAAAAATTATCCTACAGTATATGTTCTTGACCATTTCACAATAATAATAATAAAATAGATTTTTTAAATCTGCCATATATAACTACTGTTTCACCTTGTCTGTGTATGGCTGCTTTGAAATCTGAAATGTACAATTATATTTGGATTTCTTTTGCGCTTTGTTAAGATATCCTGCAATCTTAAAGTATCAGAAACCAAAGATAGAAGTTTAAACAAAGTCTCCTAGAAAGACTTCTTAAGATCTTT
>NW_010293499.1:0-1569 GCF_000700745.2 Antrostomus carolinensis
ACACTCTTTAAGAAGGAAATTTTAAAGGCTCGGGAGCAGGCTGTCCCCATGTGCTGGAAGATGCACCGGTGGAGAAGAAGACCGGCCTGGCTGAACAGGGAGCTTGGGCTGGAGCTCAGGAAAAAGAGGAGGGTTTATGATCTGTGGAAGAAGGGACAGGCAACTCATGGGGACTACAAGGACCTTGTGAGGCTATGCAGGGAGAAAATTAGAACGGCCAAAGCCCAGTTAGAACTCAATCTAGCTGCATCAGTAAAAGGCAATAAAAAATGCTGCTATAAATACACTAGTAACAAAGGAGAGCTAAGGAGAATCTTCATCCTTTATTGGAGACACAGGGAAATACTGTGACAAAGGATGAGGAAAAGGCTGAGGTACTTAATATCTTCTTTGCCTCGGTCTTTATTGGCAAGACAGGTTGCTCTCTGAATAGACAGGCTCCTGTGCTGGAGGACAGGAATGAGGAGCAGAACAACACCCCCGTAATCCAAGGGGAAATGGTTAGTGACCTATTGCACCACTTAGACATCCGTAAGTCTATGGGGCCAGATGGGATCCACCCCAGGGTACTGAGGGAGATGGTGGAAGTGCTCACCAAGCCACTCTCCATCATTTATCAGTAGTCCTGGCAAACCAGTGAGGTTCTGGATGACTGGAAGCTGGCTAATGCGACACCCATCTGCAAGAAGGGCTGGAAGGGTGATCTGAGCAACTACAGGCCTGTCAGTCTGGCCTCGGTGCCAGGGAAGGTGATGGAGCAGATCATCCCGAGTGCCATCACGTGTCACATACAGGACAACCAGGTGATCAGGCCCAGTCAACATGGGTTTATGAAAGGTAGGTCCTGCCTGACTAACCTGATCTGCTTCTATGACAAGGTGATGAGCTTAGTGGATGAGGGAAGGCCTGTGGATCTGGTGTACTTAGACTTTAGTAAAGCCTTTGACACCATTTCCCACAGCTTTCTCCTGGAGAAACTGGCCACTCATGGCTTGGATGGGTGTACTCTTTGCTGGATAAAGAACTGGCTGGATGGTCAGGCCCAGAGAGTTGTGGTGAATGGAGTTAAATTCAGTTGGCGGCCAGTCGCTAAGTGGTGTTCCCCAGGGCTCAGTGTTGGGGCCAGTCCTGTTTAACATCTTTATCAATGATCTAGATGAAGGGATCGAGTGCACCCTCAATAAGTTCACAGATGGTACCATAAGGCTAGGAAAGCTCTGCAGAGGGAACTGGACTGAGGCTGAGGCAAGTGGCATGAAGTTCAATGAGGCCAAGTGCCGGGTCCTGCACTTTGGTCACAACACCCCCATGCAACACTACAGGCTTGGGGAGGAGTGGCATCTCTGTTGCTAATCTTCAGCACTGTAACTCCACAACGAAGCCAGACTACAATCAAATTTCTGAGGCTAGACACTAAAAACACCTGAACGATCCTAATTAGAACACTTAAGTGCTGACACCTGTGAGCTACACCTCTGTAGAGCTTGCTGGAACTGCAGGTCCACATCATCCCCCCCAGATTTCCTGTGGTGAGATCACTCACTACAGAAAAGACATTGAGGTGCTGGA
>NW_010293500.1:0-4726 GCF_000700745.2 Antrostomus carolinensis
CAACACTGAACCCAGCACTCCAGCTGTGTCCCCACCAGTGTGAACAGGATGGACACGCAGCCAGGAACACGCCTGAGCAGGCAGAGGGGACCAGTACAGGCTGCACCACGGGGGATTCTCCCAGTTCAGGGGGAAAAATGGCTGAGAGATCAGAGGAGGGGTGACCCCTGCTCTCTCCAGCTGGTCACCCACCCTGACACCTTAGCAGCTCCAAAACACAACTGCAAAAGGACCTTCACTTTGCTTCCACAGCAGGCTGGGCTGCTCGCAGGAGCCCTGGGAGGACTCAGCCTTTACCAATTCCCACAGCGGCCGTTCAATTAAAGGGCTCTGGTTTGAGCCTCAAAGGCAGAAAGGATGTTCTGCTGCGGCGGCTGCGGTAAAGGAGAGCACACGATGTGCAGGGAGATTGCAGGACAAGGAGGTTTGATGAGATGAAGTTCATCTCTTTTGTGAAGGTGGAAATTTAATGTCAAAAAAGGAGCAGCACTTGAGATGGTGGTAAAAACCTGAATTAGGGAGGGCAGAGGAGAGCTGCTGCCTCGTTATCTGCTTCACAGCCTGCTGGCTGGAAGCCCTTTATTAATGGGCTCAATCAAACTCATTTCCCAAGAGGCAATGAAATAGCACCTGTCCTCTCACAGCACCGCTGAGAATTGATGCCACCAGCTCCATCCTCCCTGCACCTCCCGTGACGGGGCTCCCAGCACAGGCACATCCCTACATGGACCACTGGTGCCAACAACGCTGCAGAGAACGATGGAGCAGATGGCACCGTGCCCAATGCTGGGACAACGCTCCCATGTCTGAGGAGCAGATGGACAGATGGACAAACACCCTCCAGCACAGATGGGACAGCAGCAGATGGGTGAGGACACAGGGATCTGCCCCAGCCCCGTGGATGGGGGACACGTGAAATGCACAGCACTGGTCATCCATGCTGAAAACCCTGCAGTGCTTTGGTTTGGATTTTTCCTTGAAGAATGGGTGTGATATGGAGGAAATTCAGTTGAACCTTTGCTGTAAATGGAGGGTTTTGGTTCTTGGAGACTCAGGGGGAGTTTTCATCAATGACACTGAGCCCAATGGCCAAGCTGGCAAGAGATTTGTTTCCAAAGGAAAAAAAAAAATGAAAGCAAATCAAATTATTTCATATACAATAGAAAAACAAATGTATTACAGATTCTTGTTGAGCAACCTGGTCTAGTGGAAGGTGTCCCTGCTGCTGGCAGGGGGGTTGGGACTGGATGAGCTTTGAGGTCCCTCCCATGCCAGTCTGGGGTTCTGTGATTCTCTGGCTGGTGGTGTTGAAGCCCCCACGTAAGGTTTGATGTTAGGAACAGAAGCTATTTCCAAATCAGCCATTGAAAAAGGCAACAGCACCAGTGAAAACCCAGGTGTGAAGGACACCAGCACAATTCTCCAAGTTCAGACACTTGTGCAAGGAAGGCAAGGAGAAAAGGAGGGCAGTGCTTTTCAGTTTGCTAATTAAATATTTATATTTTTAAAATAAATGTATCTTAGGAAGGCAGTCTTCCACATGGGGGGAATTGGTTAATCAGCTTCTCCTCCCATTCTGTGGAAGCAAATGTGTGAGGTGAAGGTCGAGAAGAAGGACTACGCTGAAGGAAAGCAGTGAACAAGCAGAGGCACCTCCTGGTGCCTTCGTGTTTGCTGTAAGGAGAGCTCAACAAATCAGCAGAGAATTTATTCACAAGGAGACACACATTCTGGAGATGAAAGAACAGAATCACACACAGAATCCCAGAATGTTGGGGATTGGAAGGGACCTCGAAAGATCATCCAGTCCAATCCCCCTGCCAGAGCAGGAACCTCAATGAGATCACACAGGAAGGTGTCCAGGCGGGTCTTGATTGTCTCCAGAGAAGGAGACTCCACACCCTCCCTGGGCAGCCTGTCCCAGGGCTCTGGCACCCTCACTGAGTTGGTCACCAAGCTCCTTGGCTTCATTCTTCACCTGAGGTCGCAACGTGTGAGGCACCATGACGCGGCCGTGCTGGGGGCTCTGCAGGGGGCAGAGGGGCTCTGGGTCGTGAGGACTCGCTCTGCAGCTGGTATTTTGTGGAAGTGGGGAACATAGAAGGATCTTATCACCGAGCCAATACCAGAGACCCGAGGCTGCTGGTCAGAACATGTCCCTTGAGGAAACATCAAATGAGTCCAAGCAGATCGTGTTCCATCTACAAAGCAACAAGATAAAATGAAGTTCCATGAGGCAAATATTTGAAATCTGGGGAAATCTTTAGGATTTGGGACATCTGGTTGTTTTTGCTTTTACTTGTGTTATTCTCTTTATTTCTTTTCACCTTCACTCTCTCTTCTATTTTCCCTGCAACCCGAAGCATCTGAATTTGACTTTCTGAGACACTTCTCAGGTCAGACAAACATTTGTTTGGATACATCAAACGGGAGTTTTTCTAAATTTTAAATCTCAGCTTCCCACTTCCTCATCTTTCCATCTTGCTGAAGCTGTGACCTCGCTGCTTGGATGGAATCACTTACAAAAAGCAGACGTACGGATTCTGAAATGGAGCCTGGGAACAGCAAACACGACTTGTGGCTGGAACCGATCTGGTTCTGCTCTTCCCTGGGTGTCCAAGCACGAGAATTCCTTTTACGTTCATCTGTCCTCAAGAAAGCCTAGAAGAGGAGAAGAGATAAATGATTAACATGATTAACATAATCTAAATATAAAGATTTTCTTCATTCTCAGAGCCTCTGTGACACACTCTCTTGGGAAATATTCTCAACTCCAATGGAATTTCGCTCCGTTCCTCACAGATCTCATATTGCTCTTGTGAAACACACGGAGCCTTTCGGAGTCAGTGATTATGAAGCCAACGATTGTGCCGTGGTGAGAACACAGCAGGCATCTGGGAACCACAGGCAGACGTGGGAATGATAAAAAAACCAAACCTAAATATTCAACTTTCCTACCCAAACTCTGCAGAGCAGCGAGAAGGGAACCATGTCATCTGCAGGAACGCTGTGGTGGTACCAGCACCACCAGCACCCATGGCCCCATCCTGCTTCCCTCTGGATACAGGTCCATCCATATATATATTTATATATATATTATATACATATTTATATACATATTTCTGTATCTGTATTTTAGATGGGATGTGAGGAAGAATTTCTTTGCTGAAAGGGTTCTGAGGCATTGGAAGGGGTTGCCCAGGGCAGTGGTGGAGTCCCCCTCACTGGAGGCATTGAAGAGTCGTGTAGCCATAGTGATGAGGGACATGGGTTAGTCGGGGACTTGGCAGTGTTGGGTCAAAGGACTTGATAATTAATCTTCAAGGGCTTTTCTAGTCGAGGCCATTCTGGGATTGCCTACCTTGCACCAAAGGTAAATGTAGCTGCCAAACCCACCTCCGCAGCCAGGAGAGGTGTTTGGGGAAGGGAACATGTGGGCATCTCCATCCCAAGCCACCCATGGAGGATGCCAGGAGCGGGCAGGACACGCTGCTGGAGCTGCTGAGCAGAGTGGGACCGAGCGGTGCCGACCTCCACAGGAGGTTTGGGAGCTTCACCCTCCGTCCCCTCAGCGCTGCACAGGGGAGAGGCAGCTCCTGGCCCTGGCCCTGGCCCCGGCGTTACGAGCAGCAGCGAGTGCCGCAGTCAGCACCTCCCGCGCCTGCTCCCGCCCCAGAATCCCAAACTTGAGCTTTTTTTGGCATTTACCAGCTGCAGCCGTTTGATGAAGGGGGTTTTTTTTGTTCCCCAGCGCAGCCAAGAGCTGTCCTACATTAGTCAGAAGAGTTCTTAGAAACTTCCAGCTTTTACTTACAGGAAAGTGGCTGTAACTGAAATCTGCTATTTGTCATCATTGGACAAACTGGTGTGTCCAGAGAACACCCGGCGGTTGGTTCCACACACACTTTCCACCGCAGCACAGTCACTCACCCATTGTGCAGATGTGAGACTGGCCCTTGCTGTCACCACTGACCATCAGCACAGGAAGGTGAAGGTGCTCCATCTTCTCCTGCTGCAGCAGGTCCGTGTCAGAGCACGAGCTGGGTCACGGCCGCTCGGTGTCCTGCGGATTTACAGGCTTTGGGGACAGATTTTGGAGGCATTAACTCCAGCAGAGCAGACACTGGTGTTCATCCAGCACTGCAGGCGTGTCTTTGTGAAACACTAACCTGAGTTTGAGCCTGATTAGTGCTTTGTTATCTGCATCACCTGCAGCAAACCCAAAGCCATCCCTGTGATGGGGCATTCAGAGTTTTCCAGCAGAAGCCATCTCCTCGCAGCCGGCACGGCGGAGGCTGGCTGAGGAGCCGGGAGCTGCTGTGTCTGCATCCAAGCACTTGCAGATGATGGAGAAAGGCTTCGGAAGCCTGTACTGCTCATGCTGGTGTGCAGAACCAAGCACCTGCCCAGTTTATTCCGTGCTCCAGTGGGGCTTTAGCATCTGCTTTTCGCTGTCTGACCTGGGCCAGGGAGTTGATGCACTGAGGATGATGAAGGGCATTGAGTGTCAAAAGCCAGTTCTGCTCTCAGGTATCCCTGTCCTGGTGTGAGCTGGGCCAGAGCTGGTTCTGTTCAGCAGCTGGAACAGCGCTGGGGGTTGGGTTCAGCTGGGATTTGGTAGGAGAAGAACGTTGATCACACACCGATGTTTGCAGTTGTCACTGGAAGTCGAAGGACTTTGTGTTTTGCTGGTCTGCAGGTGCCAGGTCTGGGGGGGCGAGGAATA
>NW_010293500.1:4783-9314 GCF_000700745.2 Antrostomus carolinensis
TTCCCCTCCATTTTTGGGGAAACAAGCAAAAGCCGTTAGCTCCTGCAGCTCCTGCCAGGCTGTGAATAGGGGACAGTGGCAGGTGGGACAGGGGCAATTAGCCCCCGAGCTCCCCTGCCACCTGGTACTCCTGGGGCAGGACCACTCTTCTTTGCCCCTGTATTTTAGGCAGTTTTGGGCCTCTCACTACAAGAAGGACATGGAGGTGCTGGAGTGTGTCCAGAGAAGGGCAAAGGAGCTGGGGAAGTCTCCTTTCCCTTGTCCCCCAGCTCTCTCCCCTATCCCCTGGGTTGGGGGGCAGTGAGTGAGTGGCTGGGTTTGGCTGCAGCCCAGTGCAACCACCACAATTCCTCAGACACCCGCTCTCCTCAGTAGATTCCCACCACTGTAAGGACAAGGACCATGTTACCTTTGGCATCCCCCACCACACAGATCCCCAGCACATCAACTTCCCAGAGCAAGGACCAGACCTGTGACACCAGGGCTGGATTTGGGGCAGGAGCTGCCACACCACAGCACTTCCATGTTCCCCCCAACACCATGAAGCCACCTTGCAGGCTGCAGTGTCTCAGAACAGACCTGGGTTAATTGGTCTTGTTTCTAGGCTGAGCGCTGTACAGTTATTTTCCAGGGAGCAGATGTGATCTTTATTCAATACAAGTGTGGTCTGGGCCTCAACATAAAAAAGAAATTCCCCTTGAAGTGTAATGCAATCTGAGTCCACATCTGCAAAATCGAATCACAGGATGAAACGCGCCCTTTCAACTTCAGACAAATGTGATATGGGAAATGCATGATGGATCTGGAGTCAGCAGATGGGATGACTCCAAGAAAGCCATAGAACGAAGGGATATTTAGAGAAGATCTCAAAGGATCATCTTCTGTTCAGATGTACAACCAGCTCGTTGCGTTTTCCTACCATTCACTTCAACCCCTCCCCATGAGGAGACCAGTTCCTGGCAGGTCCAACCCGGAGACACCCCCAGAAAGTCTAATTTTCATTCATTTTGGGGGGAAAGCACAACGCTGTTACCAAGGAAGATCCGTGTAGTCAGGATCTGGTAACAAATACCTGGAGTACTTGTGGGTCCTGTGTGGTTGTTCAGCCCTGGAGGCCAGGCCCTGGTCACGGGGAGGACAACCTTACAGCCAGCTTCAGGGAGATGTTGCGTGTGTTAAGCAAATCATCCAACAATTCATTGAGAACGTATCTGCTGGCAGCTCAATCTGTCCTTGCCCCCAGAAAATGGTATAAAGGAAATTCACGTCTGCAAAAGGCAGCAGCTGAAGAACTGGGAAACACACGAGCTATTATTCATTTTGTGGCACATGTTCTGGTGATAGAAACCAGACACTCATGCCCCTGTGCAAACAGACCAAGACCAACCGTTCCCACACCAGGACGTGGAGCTCATGGCACAGAGTAGCACAGCTACTAGAAAAACATACCTGTCTGAGAGCCCACCTGGGGACTGGCTTCCACCAGCTGCTGACCTGGTGTAACCAGTGACCAACCTTTGGGGGGAACAAGAAAAACTAAACCAAACCCCAAAACGTTGCACACAACACCCAGTAACCTCCCTGACCCCACCACAAGCTGCAGAGAGGGTCCTGCCTGGCCTGGAGGGGATGGTGGCTCCGGTCAGGCCAACTCATCCAGCACAGAAGCAGATCTCCCCAACCCTCAAATCACAGCTCTGGAGAGGACCATCCTCATGGGTGGTTCATGCCAAGACAGCAGCTGTGGTTAACAGAGAGCTCACATTTGTGGTTAGACCTGGAAAACCTCAGCAAAAAGAAGGATGGGGAAGGGTCTGGAGCACAAGTGTGCTGAGTTCCCTTGTGGCTGAGGGAACTGGGGGTGTTGAGCCTGGAGAAAAGGAGGCTGAGGGGAGACCTTCTGGCTCTGTGCAAGTCCCTTGGAGGAGGGGGGAGAGAGGTGGGGGTGGGTCTGTTCAACCAAGGCCCAAGGGACAGGACAAGAGGAAATGGGCTCCAGTTGTGGCCAGGGCAGTTGAGATGGGATGTGAGGAAGAATTTCTTTGCTGCAAGGGTTCTGAGGCATTGGCAGGGGTTGCCCAGGGCAGTGGTGGAGTCCCCATCCCTGGAGGGATTGAAGAGTCGTGTAGACATAGTGCTGAGGGACATGGGTTAGTCATAGGGGACTGGTCAGTGGTGGGTTCATGGCTGGACTCCGTGGTCTTTTCCAGTTGAGGCCATTCTGGGATTCTGTATCCTGACTGTAAAACTGGTTTATGTAGCAACACTTGAATGCAAGAAGATAAACACTTCCTGAGCTGGAGGAAGGTTGGAAGGGGTCAGCTCAGCCCTTGGTCCACCAAAACAAGCCACATCAAGACAGTTCATACCATGACAGCAGGACCCAGCCCATCACCCCCGGTGCTCCCTGCCCCAGGACAGGCTGGTGTTGATCTCCTGTCCCCTCCCAGCCTGCCTGCAGCTCAGGACCACGCGCAGGCTCTGCTGCACTGGGGCAGCTCCTGCATTCGATGTTTCAGTGAAATCTGATTTTGACATTTGTGATTTAATTTGGAAACGTTGATCAAGGATATTCAGATGAATAAAGAATAATGGAGAAAATTACTTCTGGTTCCTGATCTCCTGGGAAGGGATAGAGTGCAAGCTGCTCACCTTGCATGGCTTCACCCCGGGCAAGCAGGAGTTGGGGTTTCCAGCCCATCACTGCCACCTAAGGGTGTGCCCTGCCCCGGGACCTCACATCTCCCCAGCAGCTCCTCACAGGCACATCTGCACTTCATCCTTCCCCAAACTGCCCTTGTTCATCACTCATCCCAACACTGGTAGTGAAGACACTACAAAAACTATCCAGACTGGGAGCAGAGAAATTAAATCTAGAGCAACCTGGTCTAGTGGAAGGTGTCCCTGCTGCTGGCAGGGGGGGTGGGACTGGATGAGCTCTGAGGTCCCTTCCAACCCAAACCAGTCTGGGATTCTAAATCAGACATTTAGAGAGATGAACGTGGAGGAGAAGACGGTTTTCACTAGAGCAGGAAGAGTTACTATCTCACACAATACAACCACAATGCCTTTGAGGCTCTTCATCACCAGCCGTGGGCTTTTCAAAAAATAATGAGAGCTCCTCATTTTCCTACCACCTACCAACCTACATCCCCTATAGCACATTACTCACTTTGTAACCTACCAACCTACATCACCTATAGCACATTACTCACTTTGTAACCTACACCAGCCCTACATCCCCTATAGCACATTACTCACTTTTTAACCTACCAACCTACATCACCTATAGCCTGTTACTCACTTTGTAACCTACACCAGCCCTACATCACCTAGCCTGTTACTCACTTTGTAACCTACCAGCCTGCATCCCCTATAGTGTGTTACTCATTTTGCAGTTGCTTTTACAACACACTCAGCAATGCAAATAAGTAAATGAGGTGTTTGTTGGCCACACGTACCTTCATCTCAGTTTTTCCAAGAGTTACTCCAATCATTCTAGGTAATCAGGAGTATCCAGGGTGTGTGTTTGCTGCTCAGAAGGCACGGTGCCTCGCCAGGTCGATAGGATTATCTTTGGACCCTGTACTTCACACCAAACCGCTGCATTGACCTGGTAGAGAATTAATTCTAATGACAACAAATAGAAGTTGTTACTTAGGCAAAGCTCTGCCCGAGCTCAGCACCCTCCGTGCTGGTTCCCCCTCGGGGACAGGAGAACCACCGTGAGTGACACCACTACCACCGCTGTGCAAAGCACAGCCCCACCACGTCTGACTTGGATTTATCATCCCAAAACCAGACCCGAGGATCTGAGGGTGCTGCCCACACCACAGCTGGCACCCACCACCACCCTGACCCATCTACTGGTGGACCTTCTGCCACCACAGCCCCTTCCCACCCTCCGGCTTCAGTGATGTCCCACCCGCTTGCACAAACGCCAGCACAGTTAATCTGGAGCCTGACAGGGTTTCTAAAGCCCTACTCATCATTACATACACAAAAACCTATTTGCTCAAGTCTTTCCCCAGAAATTAACACTGATGTGCTGCTTGAGTTGCAAACAGACCCGTGGCGGTTTCACACACAGCGCTGCTCTGGCTCCTACAAAGAAACCCAGCTCTGCCCCAGCTAAAAACCAGGACATCTCCTAACAACAGGAATCCTGGAGAAGTTAATAAAAAAGCTGCCTGCAATGTTCCACTGACCTTACAGACAGGCTAAGCAAGAGTGACTCAGAATAACCACTGTGAGGGGTACATGAAATATGTTCATTTTTATCTGAAGAGGAGGCTGATCTTATCACGTTATCTTAACACCTTATCACGCTCTACAACTCCCTGAAAGGAGGGTGGAGAGAGGTGAGTATGTGTCTTTTCTCCCAGGGAACAAGTGACAGAACAAGAGGAAATGGCCTCAATTTGCACCAGGGGAGGTTCAGATTGGATGTCAGGAAAAATTTCCTCGCTGAAAGGGTTCTCAGGCATTGGAAGGGGTTGAGTCACCATCCCTGGGTAGATGGGGTGCTCAG
>NW_010293500.1:9560-13046 GCF_000700745.2 Antrostomus carolinensis
CAGTGGTACTGTTGGAGTCAGTGATCTCAAAGGTCTTTTCCAACCAAACAATTCTATGGTTCTATCTCCTACTCAGCCTCTGCATGGATTCTCCTGCAGTAACAGCAGATGACAGTTATCCCTGCTGGGGTCCCAGCTGGCTACAGTCCTCTCCTCTCACTTGCACATGTCCCAGTTTCTGCGTTCACATCATAATCAAAGGCGGGTTTTAATCAGCTGGCACGTAAAGCTGCTGAACTCACATGTCATGTCAGCTCTCAACCTGAAAAAGAATCAAAACAAAGACACCCCCAGAAAGTCTAATTTTCATTCAGTTTGGGAAAACCAAGTGTTTTCACCAAGAAAGACGTGTGTAGTCAGTCCCATCACCAACACCTGCAGTGCTTGTGCCTCTTGGGTGGTTCTTCAGCCCAGGGAGGAGGGCAGGAGGGCTGAGGGCTGCTCAGAGGAGGTGACACCTTGCAGGGTGCTACAGACCCACCACCTACCCCAAGCAAGCAGCACCCAGAGGCACCTGAACATCCCTTGCCATGCATTACCCTGCATGGTAAGTTGTTATACATTAGAATTTATACATTTTTTTCTTGACAGAAGTAAAAACATCGATGACATCATTTTCCCATAGGAAAATGTAAACTAATCCAGGGTCATTTCACCACCTGACTTTGAATGCAAGTAGTGTATGCAAATGTCAAAACAAGTAATACATCGGGGAAATTCAAAGCATATTTTAATTAAATTATTCCAATTCCAGCTATAAATCAAATAGTTAGCACAATTAACATTACATTATTTTTTTTAAAAAGTGAAAGAATCCTCTTTACAAAGTTACCATTATTTACCAGGTATTGCATTTCACTTCGTTTTCAATACTCCATAAAATATTAACAGGGGAAAAGCATTTTACCACATTTCCAACCTAATTAAAAAGAAAAAAAAAAATCTAAGGTAAATCAACAGTTTGGAAGTTGGATTGTTGGATTAGTGGGATAATATCCCTGCATGTGCATGGCAGCTGCTCTCCAACACATCCTACTGACTCCAAACATTCCACAGCCAAAGGATTTCCACACAGGAGCAAGGGATGGGGAGGAGAGCACAGGCTGAGCGCCGCGGCGCCCGCTCCATCGCCAGCCAGACAGCAGCAGAACAAACCTAACGGCACAAAGTGACACCTCCCCAGGAATCCAGCGTTGGATTGAACAGATTTAAATTCTCAAAGGCAAATCAAAGGCAAATGATTAGCAATTTGGTTTTCCATGTCATCTTCCTTCACCATTTCAACGTTCAATTTCCAGTTCCAAAGATCAAGCCTTACGGGATGCAAACTGCAACGAGAAGGAGAAACGGGCCATAATTATGCTTTGTACCTATATCAACCATGTACTTTTTTTTTCTTTTCATAAATAAGATACATTTCAGCATTAGATTATCTTCATGCTCTGTGCTGGCACATAGAAATACACATGCAGTTACTGTTGCTAATATTCCCTACCACCAAACAATTTCTTTTTTAAAAAAGAGAGAAAAATAGAGGGACAAAAAATTTCCTGCTTTTACAGTACATCAAACTACCACACATCTGCTGCCACTGCTGCAGGACTCCAGTTTACACCCAACCCACAAATATCACCATGTTCTCTCACACAGACAAAACTATTTCAGACACCTTTATTTTCTCAATTCCTTTTGAGGGATGCAGAGGTGACAGAGGAGAACAAGGAACTGCTGATCCTTGTTCTGCCTCGGCCATGGACTTGGAGCTGACCCAAGGTCCACCAAAGACTCTGAACTCTGTCCTCAGTGCTGCAAGGACTGCTGAGGAATCAGCAAATCTGCAGAATTCCCACTCAAAGAAAACAAACAGACAAATCAATGAGAGTTATGGGGCTCCTACAGGATGAAAGTACAAGTTGGGAGAAGAGAAGAAGGAAATTCCACACTAAAGTGTGGTTATTTATTAAACTTTATTCCAATACTGGCTGAAGCCCCTCTTAAGTGTGTACCTGTCCTGGTTTCACTGGGATTGAGTTAATTTTCCTCTCAGTAGCTAGAATAGCTGGGGTTTGGTTTCAGTTCCAGGAGTGAAGTTCTGTATCAGGCAAACAGGACACTTGGGACATCCTGCCTGCTACAGGAATCCATGGGGATTCAAATCGTGACTGGCAGGGATTGTAAACCTTGCTGCTCAGAGAAACCTCACTATGAAAGCTTTAAAACCGTACACACACTCTGCAACACACGCCTGTGAGTAGTTCAAAAATCAACTGAGGTGAGAACTACCAGCAGAGAGCTTAGAGAGAAAGGCAGGGACTAGAGAGGAAATAATGTTTGAAGTGAGGGCACTAAGGTAACAACCTACTCACCGCAGCTTTCAGAGCCTGATCTAGATCTTCCAGTAAATCTTCTTCATCTTCCAAACCAACTGACAGGCGAATTAATGTCTCACTGATTCCAAGAGCTTCTCTATCTTCTTTAGGTACTGAAGCATGAGTCATGATGGCCCTGGGGGAGAAAAACAGCCTTTTTTTTTCTAAGAAGTTTTTACTTTTATCAGTAAAGACCAAACAAGCTGGTTTCTTGCCAGCATCCCCTGAAATTCTATGAAGATCTTACACCTTTTGTGTACCACCTGCTGGTGAACCCACAGATGGAAAGAGATCCTGTCAGCAGTTCCTGTAAATTATGTGAACTGCAGAGGAGTCAGTGACCTGTATCTCTCAGCGTTTCAGTACAGTATTCCAAATATACAAATGATGAATAAAAAGTGGATACTTAACAATCTGGAAATGAAAAAAGAGAAAAAAAATCATCCTATTCCTCTTCCATCCAGATTTTTTGGGGTTTTTTTTTTTTTAGTTCTGCTTCACACACATGGAGAAACAGCTGTAGTACACCATCTCCAGTATAAAACCTCCAGATTTATTTATTAACATCTAGTTTCTCAGATCACTTATCAAACTCCACCATTTACACTGAAGAGTTTATTCTCTTCAGCTACAGAAGATAGAGGTAAGAAGCTACATCCTCTACACACTCAGTCACTGATGTCCACCAGCACCTGTCAGCTGCTTCAGTGCTTTAAGACTTGCAGCTATTCTAAAGTGAATAACTGAAATGATTTAGCAGGTAAGTTTAGTCACAACTTCCTATGTAACTTTAAGAAAAGCAAATTGGATTTAAGTAAAATAATCTAATTCCATAAAAATCCTATTTTTAGCTTTTTAACCTAGACAGAGGCAACTCAGTATTACTAAAACCCTCACAAAATTTACCTGCCGTGGAGACAGGCGCAGTTTGGTGCAGCACACTGAACGTGCCCTCTTGTGTGAGCAGGCAGAACAGCAGATGTCCTCCCTCAACAGCGTGAGCAGATCTGCTCACTGCTACTCATTCTAACACAGGATGGTGTCTTGGATTTGTTATCACAGCACCAAACTGCGGCTCAGCCTCCCAGTTCATAGAATCCCAGACTGGTCTGGGTTG
>NW_010293501.1:0-5941 GCF_000700745.2 Antrostomus carolinensis
GGGAACTGGGGTTGTTGAACCTGGAGAAAAGAAGGCTGAGAGGAGACATTATCATTCTCTACAACTACCTGACAGGAGGTTGTAGCGAGGTGGATGTCAGTCTCTTCTCCCAAATAACAAGTGATAGGACCAGAGGGAACGGCCTTAAGTTGAGCCAAGTGAGGTTTAGGTTGGATATTAGGGAAAAATTCTTCACAGAAAGGGTTCTCAAGTATTGGAACAGGCTGCCCAGGGCAGTGGTGGAGTCACCATCCCTGAAGGTATTTAAAGAACGTGTAGATGTGGTACTTGGGAACATGCTTTAGTGGTGAACTTGGCAACGCTAGGTTTATGGTTGGACTAAGTGATCATAATGGTCTTTTACAACCAAACTATTCTATGATTCTATTACCTCTTGTCTGTTCTCTGGGTACCCTGAGGAGATCTTGGCTCTGGCTCCTTTGCTCCACATGGCAGGTATTTATATCTCCCTTTAGTTTCTCTTCTCCAGGTTGAACAGTCCCAGCTCAGGACTGGAGAAAAGATGCAGCAGGACCCATGTAGGTGATGGGTAAGGAGCTGGTGACAACTTCACCGGCAGGTTGACGAGGATCCCAGCAGGTCCCATTGAGTGGCTCCTAGTTTCACTGATGGTGTGAACACCATAGCCCAGATGCAACCTCTTCCTAGCCCAGCCCAGTCTGCCCCAGTGGTTGCCCATAGGCGCTGGAGTGCTCCAAGTGCCTGGTGCACTGGGCCCATTGTTGGAATACAAAGAAAGTAAGGGAGAAAGGGAGTTGATGGCACATGTGCTTTTCTTACAGCAATGGCACGTGCTTTTCTTAGAGCAACATTGTCCTCCTGGGTTTTAGTTTCTGTTTTGTTCTCTTTCACTTCTCATGTTCATGTTTGCAGAAACCATCCTACAGATGCCATGTGTAAATAAGTCACCTGTCAAAGCGTTGCCTCTCCAGATAAGTCTTCCTGTCCTGAACTGAACGTGCCAGATGCCTCCAAGCCCCCCTGTCATGCCCTCTGCTGCTGCACCCCATGGTGAGGTGTTTAAGTGTGCTGCCAGTGAGAGCTGCACTGTGGGGACCGCGCTGCCACAACCACATTGGCACATGCTGAGAGCATCAAGCGGTGAGTTCCGCAGGGACTCAGTGTGGCCCATGGAGGCAGCCACCTTCCCCTGCTTCCACCACCTCTGGTACCGTCCTTGGTCAGGCCCTGCCTGGGACCTCCTCCTACCTGAGCTAGCTCAGCTGAGTGCCTGCCCCAGGTCCCTTCATCCAGCACGGTGTTGCCGACCTGTGCTGGATGCATTGAATTAAACCCACTCTACAGTTCTTTGCCACTGGTGCCAGTTTGGGATGAGGCCAAATCTCTGCTTCCCAGCCTGGCACCCGGAGCTGCTGCTTGCCACGGGTGCCCTAGTCCCTGAAATTCCAGCAGCAGAGCCCGGTGACGGCTCCACAGCTCTTCTCTGTCCCCTGCTGTGCAAAAACATCCAATTCCCCGTAGCCTGGTCCCTGGTGACTCAGGAGCTTCAGCTCAGTGCATCAGCTGCCGCAGAGCCGCTCGGACAGACACGCTGGGGAGAGGAGCAGCGAGAAGAGCCGAGGCACAGCCAGAGGCTCCCGTCGCGAGACGGCGTCTATTTTTAGAGTGCGGTGGTGCTAAGGATATGGCATGAGCCCCTTCCCTCTCGTCACTCTGACGCCATCACCCGCCACCCACGCACCTGCTAAGTGGGTTATCGCAGCCCATCAGGCTCCCGGGGAGAGGGCAGCAAAGCGAAAAGGTCACTTCCCTCCTCGTGCCGATGAACAGCAGAATACATTCAGCCCTGTGCTATTTATTAATGGACTTTGGTTTAAAGTGCTGAAGGTGTCTTGCGCAAGACACCATGTCTCCTGCTGCTCAGAGCCCTGGGACCACCTGTAAGTCACCGTCCTCCCAAATCCATGACAAACCCCAGAGCTACAGCACTTACAGAGGGCTTTCCTCTGTCTCAGCTGATAAACCACTTTCTGTCTCCTTGTTTTTATCCCGACCTGTCAGTATCCTTTCCTCTCTGCTAGACATCGCTAAAATCACTGTGATCCCTCTTCTCAGCTGCCTTCTCTGTCAGTTTAATTTTCCCACCTGACATATTAAACTTCACACTTGTCTGAGATGTGTATGTGTCCTTTGGGCCACAGTACTCTAAAGGACTCTCAGCTGATGTAGTTATCCTCATCTAACACCGGGAAGCAGTGCAAACTCTCCATTCCCCATGCCAGCAAAAGATGGGCAACATGATCATCACAGCAGAGATCATCCCAGCCCTTCACACCTCAGGTCACACTTTTCCCTCCTTTCCTATTTTTCCTTCAGTTAGAATCAATTTGTTTCTCCGCAGACCCTGCTGCTCCTCCCTGGTCGCCATCCCACATGTCCTTCCAGCACAGAGCTCCTCACTGGGAAGTTTCAGCCTGTTCTGTTGCATTTTTCTTGCACATTTTCCTTCCCCCAACTAGTATTTTTTTTAATTTTCTGGCACTACCAAGGCACTTGCTGAAGTAACACATCTCTGCTCTTCATCTGCCTAACCATCTGCTTGAGAGAGCGCAGGGCAGGGGGTGTTTCTGCAGAGATTTGTAGACTGAAGGCCAGAAGGAACCAGCATGATCTAGATCAAGTGCATAATAAATGGAGACAATGTAGACAACCAGGCAGCAGTTCCCACAGCAAGTCCTTCATCACTCGGTGCATTATCCCTAACCAGTGAAGACCTAGACTTACTGGGGTGGGGGTTTTTTGGTTTGTTTGGTTTTGGGTTTTTTTTTTATGGGGTTAATTAAAAGATATTTTTGTACTGTGAAAATATATAACTCTACAGAGAGGGGACAGCTAAGGTTTGGGAAGCTTAATGACCAGATTTGGGAAGACTGTGAAGTCCCAGGACAGCAGTAGTTATTCAGGTACACATATGCACTGGCATTTTAAGCTTGCACAATTTAATTATAAAATAATTCTATCCAGTAGAACATGTTGAAATTCCTAAATGTTTTGTTCCAGCAAATAATGATAGTCATCTTCTCAGAGAGAGCTACAACAGCCAGGAGCTGGTGCTGTGCTGAAGTTAATCCCTTGTGTAAACCCAGAGAAATGTAATGGGAACCCCCTGTTCCTTCCAGCCCACATGCTGTTGGGAGAAGCCCTAAGGGTCCCCGTTGCAGGAGGAGTGAATGCCACCTTGCTGTTCAGCCCATGGCTCACAAGCCCTTCAGGCCCCGTGACAAAGGTGACCCCAAAGAGCTCTCTGCAGCTACTGATGCCCACAAGCACAGATCTAGCTTCCCTCTCACCCACCAAAAAGCTGTCATTTCAGCTCACCTAACCTGGAAACATAATCACCATCCCTTAGCCTCAGGAGACTGAAGAACCTAAAAAACTTTAACCTAGATGGAAGTTCGCTATGCTCTCTTCCCAGCCGAGGGGTACATGACAAGATGGGGGTATTTGCCCAATCCTAGCTCTACTAGGTGTCCTACATGTCTCCATTTTAGTCCTGCTTTCCAGTAACATGATCAGACACGGGGAAGACTAAAGCCTCCTCACCCCACAGCCATAACCAGGAGACTCTTATTTGGCCCTAGCAATAACCTGGTTCTTAATAGCTCAAGTCAGATCTCCCAGCAAGTCTGTTCAAAGCCTAATTATAGCCCAGACCACCAGAAATAACATTGGCCTGGAGAGGTCTGGAAAGTCCCTCCTAGGTATCAGAAAATATCCAAAGCTGAAGCCCAGCAGCACGGGTCTAACCTCTGCTCCAGAGCTTGAGGTGAGGCTGGGGGAGGGATTTAATCAACCAGTCATCTCCTTAAATAAAGGACAAGACAAACTAAATAGATGCAAACTCATTAAAAATGTGCATGAAAGTATTAATTTTCTTTGTATTTGTAAAAACAGTCTTTCAGTCAAAAAATTCTTAAAAATATGATTAAAACTTCACCGATGCAGGCTAAGTCTCTAACAACAGACAGCGTGATGCATGACTGTTTGTTTAGATATCTACACATGAGAACATACTGCAGGCACCTCTGAAGTGCTTTGTAAAATGACTTTTTGTATCACTAACAAGATGTTCAGCATCTCTCTGGGTGGAAGCTGACATCTTGTAGACTTGGGCCTCCCACGGAGAAGAACACTGAGAAGCCACATGTAGAGCTCTCCACTGGAAGCTGGTGGAAGAAGGCTGGTGTGCCAGGATGCTACGCAATTTATGTACAAGAATATTTGTGCAATTGGACAATATCTTAAACACTGCAAAATATTAAAAGGACAAATCTTTATCTGCAGATTTCTTGCTTAGTGAAAAACACATAGCCCGTGGTCAAAGAGAATTGGAACTGATAATTTACTCTTTAATGCCATATTTTAGTAATTTTAAGAATCAATATACTCTATATAGCATGGCAATTTGCTAGCTCTGGCAAATCCCATTTTTTTTAAGGATGGACTTAAGTAAAAGTAGAGTGGTTGAGAGACACTTAGTTGATTTAGCAACATCGGTGGCTTTTTCTTTTGAAAGACACTCTCCTAAAAGAACACTGCTTTCTCTACAGACCTCTGGGCTCAGACTCACGGTTACCACCAGGGAACGGGCAATGTACAGTAATTGACCCCATGTGTCCTCTTTGTCTCTATCAAATACAAACTTATTTGAGTTAGCTCAGCCCCTTTTCCAACAGCCCCAGACCAATGCTGAGAGCAAGAAACAGCAGATGCATCCAGATGATTTCCTTTGAACTGAGCAGCTGAGCCACATCCAAACGACTAAGTTCAGATAAATTGAGTCATCAGATGCCCACTTAAGACAAATTAGTTTAGAATGGCTGCGCTGCATTTGTCAATGGTTTAATGCACTAGCAGTGTATTCATAAGACAGGGCTAATTTCCTAGTCCTTGAAGAACACTCTGAGAAAGCAACTGCTCCATCTAGCAAAGTATTCTCAGATGCAGTTCAAAAGGCATTTTGAGCACTAGTTTATTACAATACATCTTTGGCTGAAAGTCACTCTTAAGGTTGAAGAGATATGGGCTTTGATTTTTATAACAGATACAGCGGAAAGAAGTGTCAAAACACTGAACACATCCTAAGCCATGTACACGTTCTCTGCTTCTTCTCTTAGATCAGATTAAATAGCAGCTGAAAAGCAAATGAGCACTACTACTACATTATTTTTTATAAACTGGATGTTTAAATTCCCACAAGGAACGATCTCCTTACCTCAGTGACAGCAAAGCATCTCACTTGAGCAAGCTCTGGGTGGGGGAGATGTTCAACAAAGCGCACCCATGTTTGCCAACAGCAGGGCTGGCAGGGATGGGATGGGCTGGTGGGGCAGCTGGTCAGCACGACCAGCCAGCTCTGTGACCTCCCTTCACTGATAGCCACGACTCTTCACTGCTGCTGGCACACAGGGGTGTATCAAAACCCTCCTCACAGCAAGAGGAGCAAAAAGCCTCATTCTTCAGGACTGTAATTTTCACAGAATCATGGAATTGCCTTGTTTGGAAAAAGATCTTTAAGATCCTCAAGTCCAGGCATTAACCCAACACTGACAAGTCCCCGACTAACCCATGTCCCTCAGCACTATGTCTACACAACTCTTCAGTCCCTCCAGGGATGGGGACTCCACCACTGCCCTGGACAACCCCTTCCAATGCCTCAGAACCCTTTTAGGAAAGAAATTATTCCGAATATCCAATCTAAACATCCCTTGGTACAACCTGAGGCCATTTCCTCTTGTCCTATAACTTGTTCCTTGGTTGAACAGACCAACTCCCATCTCTCTACACCCTCCCTTCAGGTAGTTGCGATGAGGTCTCCCCTCAGCCTCCTTTTCTCCAGCTTTTCCCTGTCTGTCCTTTCCTTTGCCCCTGCTCATGCCTGGTTCAGACTCTTTCTCTG
>NW_010293501.1:5977-27695 GCF_000700745.2 Antrostomus carolinensis
TTTCCCTGTGGCCAGGAGGAGCGGGGAGAAGAGCCAGGGTGGTTGGCTGAAGGAGGACAGGGGAGGAGGCTGGGAGCAGGGGAAAGACAGGAAAACACTGGACTAGATTGCTTGGCAAGGTAGATTCCTCAGGCCACTAAAAAATGTGCTATGTATTTTTACATTGATGAACTATATCACTTAGTCACATTCATGTATGGAATTGGGTTCACAGGTCAAGACATCCAGATACAGGTGTCTATATAAGCAGTGTATCTGCATGTTTTCATATCTCAGTGAAGCCTGAAGAGCTACTCAAGATGCAGGATCAAAATTCAGCTGATCAAGATGCAGATGAACAGCTCTCTGGGCTCCATTGCCTATTGATCCAATCTCCACAGACTAAGCAGACAATTAAATTTATGTACATCTGCAATCTGAGTCCCAACCACTGCCTAGTAGTTTATAACTTAATTTCTGTGTATTATGTACACATTCCTTACGCTTTTATGCTGTATTAGCAGACAACAGCCTGACACAATCTCCCATTTAGCTGCTTACAAGGCAATTCTAGTGTCATTTGCTTGGGAGTTTTCACCATGCTGAGCTCAGTCTGACTTGGCAGCTGTGGGAAAGGGATGAGAGGACATTATAAGAAGCAGAGGAGACCAACAAAACTTTTATACATTTCAATGGAGAAGTGTCTTGCAATCATGGTGCTCATGTCTCCATAGAGTGTGAGAAGACCCTACAGTCACCTGGCTAAGCCTGTTGTTCTCTTCCTGGTGCAAGGCACATTGTTTCCCTGCACTTTGTTTTGTTTCTGTTTACTAGACAGTACCTTTTATTTATTCTTAAACCAGCAGTTCTTAACTGAAATGAAATCAAACCAGAAAACATTTAGATGTCCCTGGAAATGCTGCCAAATGCCTGCAGGTGGTTGTGGAGCACACCATTTGTGCTGCTGAATCACCAGGATTGCCCACAGCCTGAGGACCCACAGACAAATGTGTCCAGTCTCAGGACAGGCTCAGAGAGCTTGGAAGGTACAGGGAGATCCCCATCTGTGTGAAGATCACATCACACTAGCAAGAGTCTCCAACTGCTTGGTATTTATATGGTAATGACAGCGGCAGGTCCCATGTGCTGCCATAAATCACCAGCACCTTCTATCAGTCCTTGGTCCTACCTATCAAGGACGTGGTTTTATGTTCCTAAAAGGACAATAATGGTAATTGCTATAAAATAGTCAATAGTCAGAATTTGGACTAGTTACACAAGTAACTCAGCTTCCATTTTGACATCCAAGTGGAACAGTTGAATGGAATTTGAGGAAATATTATTGAGAAATATTACGATTTTCAGTAGAAATTTAAGTTCTTTCTCAGATTTGATCATTTGATTTAGGTGCTTTAAAACAAGCTATTTAATAATACGTTCTTTAGAAGACTTCAACTTTTTCATAGACTTGGTGATGGCTTTGAAACACAGTTAATAAAATGCATCAAATATGAATTGTTCTTTTACAACATGGCAGAAAATAACCCCCACATTGAAAACTATGCTGACGAGTCAGAGCAAAGGAGCCAAACTTCATCTCCGAAGGCTCTGCATGGAGAACTAACAGGGACTCTCACTGGGGATTAGATGACTCAATGAACAGTATGATCTGAATTTTTCTATCAATAACCAAGCCAAAACAAGATTACCTCTCCTCCCAGCCAGCAGCTGGGTCACAAAATCCCACACCAGTTGGGGTTAGCAGGGACCTCTGGAGATCGTTCAGTCCAAACCCCTGCTCAAAGCACAGGCAGGCAGAGTGGGTGGGTGAGGGCTGTGTCTAGTGAGAATTTTAGTATCTCCACGGATGGAGACCTTACAACCTCTCTGGGCAATGTGTGCCAGTGTTCAATCACCCTTAGAGCAAAAAAAGGGGTTTCTTCCACCTGAACAGATGTCTGTGTTTCAGTTTGCGTCCACTGTCTCTTGTCCTCTCACTCTTGTCCACCACTGGGAAGAGCCTGGCTTCATCATCTTTACTCCCCCCATCAGGTATTTGTACACACAGATAAGATCTCCTTGAGCTGTCTCTTACCCAGGCTGAACAGTCCCAGCTCTCAGAGCCTCTCCATGCATGACAGATGCTCCAAATTCCTTTATCATCATCACAGCCCTTCACTGAACTCACTTCAGTATGTCCATGACGTTTTTTGGACTGGGAAGCCCAATGCTGGACCCAGCACCCCAGCTGTGGCCTCACTAGTGGTGATCAGAGGGAAAGGATCATCTCCCTCAACTTGCTGACAATGTTCTTCCACTGCTGCTCAGGATGCCATTGGCCTTCTTTACTGCAAGGACACATTGCTGGTTCATGCCCAACTTGTTGCCCACCTGGACCACCAGGTCCTTTTCTGCCAAGCTACCTTCCAGCTCATCACCCCCAGATGCATGGGGTTATTGCTCACCAGGTGTAGGACTTGGCACATCTCTTTGTTGAACTTCATAAATAAGATTTCTGTTGGCCCATTTCTCCAACCTGTCAAGATCACCAAGTCTATGACATTCAGACCAATAAAGCTAATCTTTGATATAACATGGCCAGCAATACAATAGATAAATATCAGCAACTCACCCTCTTACTGTTAAAGAGCAACCCTCAATAGAAACTACAGCTTGAAGTTACAGGAAAAAGGGTTAATACATCCGGTTTCAGACAATTCTACATCATTTGATGCAGAAACAAAATAGAGGCTTTTCACACCAAAACAATCCACTGTGTCCGGGGATGCCAGACCCCCAGAAACAGCAGCACTTGCAGCAGCTGAACGGCGAGGCACATGGTGTTTGTGTGACTTGCTATGTCCAGCTCCACTACACTTCTCTACCCTGCCATTCTGGAACCACTTGTGGTACCTACACCCCCTTTTCCATGTCAGAACTAAAAATTAGTTCCAAAGACCATCTCCTGTTCTTTTGATTTACAAGCTCAACGTACATGAAACCTGGCACCTAACTTCTGTGTACCCAGCCCGGTGCTGCTGCCCTTCCAGGCTGGGGTGAAAGCAGACATCAGCACACATCACGGCAGCAATGCTTCCCCAGCATGGCCGGGCTTAGGGCTCCACGAGAAGACTTAAATGAAATGAAAAGTAAAATACAAAGGTTTATTTCCAACAGGATTTGCTACCAAGGAGGCATTTGATTGCCAGTCCAAGCAATCAAATCACTTGAGCAAATCACTCACTTCAGCGTCTCCTGTCTGAATCAACAGGTTCTCTAGCGCTTATTTGCCATGGCTTCAAGGCAGGTGTTTTCCCTCAGTACCGCCGTGAGTCACACTAGAGAAGATGGAGTTAGCATTTGCCAGTGTGTAGGAAGTATACAGATTCCAGCAAACATAGAAATGAAGAACGTAATATCAGCCAAACACCATAAACCCAGCAACAGTTATAAATATTCAAACATAGGGTATGCTTTTTTAAAACTTGTTGTATACTTTATAGTCTGGGAACCTACAGCCTAAGAACTGACACATATCAAGATAATCCTCCTTTGAGGACCAAATTTGCTTTAACAAGTGGGACAAAAAACCCCCCAAGCTCCAGCAAACAGAAGTATTTCAAAATGGTGAGCCTACTGTTTTTGAAAATAGGTGTAATTCTTAGGAGCACAGATCAGCATTTGCCATCTTCCACAAGTGATGCAGCTCTCATTTGTGAGAGCACTAGAAAGGAGAAGAAGAATATACCAGGAGAGGGAGAATGACTAAAAACCTTACACATTCTATTTCTAAAGGGAAAGAAGACAGAAATCACATCTCTCCTTGCAGAGGAGTAAGAGACTGTGTAGGCAGGCTGGCCACAGGCACCACGCGTCCCTGAGAAGTGTCATTTAGGAAACGGACTTTCTCTCCCAGAGATCCCATTTAACTGCTCATCTCCAAACCTTTGTTCCCACCACGCAGCATGTCCTGACACCTGCTCATCTCATCCCATCCCATCCTGGCCTGCAGCTCCCTCCTGTGCTGTGCAGGGCTGGCTGGTGGAGCTGCGAGCCACTGCACAGAGCCGGCTCCGCTGCATGAGCTGCGCACTGACAGCCCAAGCCCAAGCTAAGAAAGTTGGAGACAAAAAGCAAGAGCAATGAAGGTTTCTCACACCTGATACAGCTTATGAACTGTAATTCCTGGAAAGAGCCTTGGAGATCTGAGCCTTGGAGTTGAGGCAGCCAGATCAGCAAGAGCTGATGAACTCCACCCACTTGTTCTGCCTGGGCCAACACCTCATGCTGCACGGAGAGCGCACACACCACTGGCTCCAGTTTTGCAAGACATTGGAGGTATTTTATTCAGAACCAGTAATTCCATCTATGTAGATTTCACAGAGCTTTCCATCTTAGGTGTGTTTTACAGCTCTAAAGTCATTCATTTACTCCTCCTCTCTCAGAGCATCCTTAGCCATGGTACATTTACTACTCTGCAGACAACCGCCTGCCTACGGTAAATGGGATGTAAAGCGATCAGACTGCAGGATGGTTTCTGCACTGTACGTGCATAACGCAAGCACACAAAGCAATTTCCTCTTCAAACTGATGAGAATTTAAGAGATTAGAGGGTGATTTTATCTTGGACTCCCTTCCCTCAGCACACACGTTTTGCCCTCCATTTTGCAAAACAGTGAACTGCTCCCAAACCAGCTGTGAGAGGACGAGGCACAAAACTTCTGATAGTCTGTCACCACGAGACAGATTTAAGATTTAGCTCACTTGTGTACTTCTTACGTACTTAGAGCTCATACATAACAATAACCAAAAAGGCTAAAGCAAGAGCCAGCCCCTTTCTCCTCCCTTCTTCTCCCCATTGTGAAACTAAGGCTCAAAACCAACCACAGTTGACGAGTTGAGCCACGTTCACCTGAGCAAGCAGGGCTACAGTTAAGCCAAGACCTTTTACCTTCCATTGGTTGTAAGTTAATTGCACAAATACTCAGTTTGCTCCAGCTGATGTAAGACACTGTCCCTGCCAGGTTCATAAGGACAACGGTCTCCTCTGGACACTGACTGTATTCCTGCCCCTTCCTCCATTCTGCAGATGGTACAACAGCTTCTGACCTATTCCAAAAAACCCTCTTTCTCGGTTACTTTGCGGCCAGGTCAGCGTGCTGACGTGAGGGAGCCGACGGAGGAGGACAGGGCACAGCTCAGGTAGGCCAGCCTCTTCACAGCAATTTCTGCTTATTGGGCAGAACAGTTCCGTAACAGTAATCCATGCACCACTCCAAGAGGAGCAAATTTCTGTTCAGTCAACTTCAGATGGACACTGAATTACATGGAAGATGTATATCCATGCCATTGCAGTAACTGAGCTCCTGTAACTGGATGGCACCAGGGCTCTCTACTGCTACACGGCCTCTTCTCTCAAAAGCAGAGATGAAGAGGGTAGTATTACTTTCACCTATAAACCAGCAAAATTTGGAATTCAATCACTTCCCTGACTTAAGTGGTTGCACTTATAAAAGCTCAGACATTAAAATCAACAGGAGGTTTTAACTTCCAGAGGTTTGTGAAGTAAATTATCAGAAAACTTAAAACTTCATAAAAACCCTTATTGTCTAAAGAAGCCTTAAGATCAGAATTCAGTTTCTGTGAGAAAAGTAATCTCTGGATAATGAATTGCATGTAATCTTCTATATTCACTCTGTCTCATGCCCAGAGAAAACAATTTGTTCAACAATTTGTTTGAACATTGGTGCAGCCATCTTCTAACATCACTTTGTATCGGGGAGAACTAGCACAAAGGGGACACTGTCCAATTTTGTTGCATGAACAAATCAATCCATGATTTCTGCCAAAGCTGGGGTGGTCCTGAAGAGCCACACTAGGATTATGGCAACATTGCTGACAAATCTCCATGCATTTTTACATGCAACAGAAAATCTAGTTCCAAGGGCAGGACAGGATACTCCATCCTGAAGTGAAAATTGGTCATCTTCAACTACCTACAGTCCATGCCACCACCAAAGCCCATGTTTAGAATCACAGAATGGATTGGGTTGGAAGGGACCTTAAAGATCATCTAGTTCTAACCCCAAGCTTTAACTCTTACCTGACACACCAAGCTTTTCTAACATGAAGAAACTTACAGAGCCCAGTGTACGCTGGTATTCCTGTGCTGCCCTACTCTGCTGAGCAGACAGTAGTGGGGAAATAAAGCAGCAAGCAGCCTAATCTTCCCAGCATCTCACAGAACATCTAGCCTGAAGAATAATGCTGCAACACTTCCCAACCTGCTTATGAAACACAGTAATTGTTAACACTTCCATGCTTACGCCCGTTGTTAAACTTGGTCAGATACAGCTGGATGAGAAACAAACCTAAAGAGCTTGAAATGTTTCCAAAACAGACCCTTTTACTTAGAGGGAGGATATCCCAGAAGCTCTTCTATCCTAAAGGCATGACCAGGATAACCTCTAAAACTACCAGAGCCAACAATAATCCCAGGATACCTCCAGATTCAACAGCCTTGCAACCAGGCCACTAACCCAAACTTTAAAACCCACGTTTAAGACCAAATCAAGACCTTATCTAATAATTTGAGGAAACCAGTAAGGAAGATTATGACCTCTAGTAAACAAAACAACACAGCAGCTTTTTGTGTGTGTTTGTTTTTAAAATAGAGTTAACCAGTCAGTTACCTAGTAGAGATAGATACCGCTGCCTTCAGAGTTACATTAGAGGTGTTCTTGCTGCTGCTACATACCTTTAGGTGACGGTGGCAACAGCTGTGCTGAACAGGAAAGCAAGCAAAGATTTTAATTTTTTTTCCCCAAAATTAGAAATATGCAATTTCCAAAAATGGGAGCAGAAGACAAAAGGTAATGAAAAATACTGCTGAAGAAAGGTTTAATTAAAAAAATCAGGAATTCAACAGTGCCTAAATCTTTATTTTTCATAACCTACATATTTTTTTTTTTCAAATTAGACAGTTTTACATTTTATGACACAAAAGGAAACTTAAATTACTGATAGTTTACATGTAAGCTTGATTCCAGTCTTAATGGAAGAAGAACAAAAACAAAAACCCTCAAGAAGGCTCCCATATTACACTTCTATTTCATGAACTGGCAGCTGTTAGGTCTCCTTAGAAATCTTCGATTGTCTGCTGCTATTAGTGTAATAGGTTACAAAGCACAAAAAAATCCCTACCTGTAGCTAGCTGAAGGAAATACAGAGACAGGAATGCACCATTACACTCAGCTGCTGCTCGTGATACACTGCACCACGCTCAAACAAGGGCCTTTCCGTGCCAACTCCTGAAGTCTTTGAAGGGTAACACAGCAATGTAAGAAAATTTGCCACTGTTCATGGATTTCTAAGTGTCAAATGACAGCGTCATGGTGGGAGACTGATCTGAAACAAGGTTAAGTTTTAAAAGCAACCTTTGTTTTGTTTTTTTTGTTGTTTGTTTGTTTGTTTGTTTTTTAATTCCTGGAAGAAGAGTCTCAGATCCCATTTTGACTTGTTTTCAGAATGAAAAGCATCACCACACAGTCCTACAAGGTAAAACGCCAATTTTAATGACTGTATCCCTGAACCTTTAACTCAGCTACTGCTTTTGGAAGGTTTTTCATTTTAAAAGCCACATTTTAATCTCTCTATGTATCGTAGCAACAGTCTGTATGCAACTTCACAACTCTACTGTGAAAACTCCATTTTGTCATTGAGTGGGGAGGGGGGGCGGAAAAGAAATCTCAAAGTAAAATGCAGTCAGGATAAGTTGTATATTACACAGCTATTTGGCGTGTCCCCTTTTTGTTTTTTAAAAAAAAAAGCTATAAAAACCACACCAGAGGAAGGTTTAAACTTGGGATGCAACAGACTGTTGCTGGGTAAGCAGTAATTACAGTGTATGGACCTAGCACAAATGGCAGCAGAATACATCAGAACAGCACAAGACATCCCGCTGGTCTCAAGCGATTACCTTAGGTGCCAGCTGAGGATTCTGACCGGCTGTACACGCTCGCTGCAAGGAACCACTGGTGATTGTTTGCAGCTGGTAAGCCTTTCACTTGCAGCAGACAAACAAAACAAATCATACAGCTGGCCTAAACCACACACAAATCTAACTACCATTTTCACTGCTGCTGGGGAAAGGAGGAGCGTATTAAAAATCCAATGACAGAACTAGTCGGGCAGTTTTGGGGATGATGTCAGAGTCCTATCTCCTCCCACAGCATTCACAAAGTGCGCTTTTTAAACAAGAAAAATCAACAGATTCCAGCATGCCCTATTTTGACCAATTCTGCTGCATACAACAGGCTGGATTTAAAAGGTCAACTAGTTGCCAACTGATGCTTGTAATAGGAAATTTATCAGGAGTCAACTTCTATAGTTACTTTATAGTTCTATGAATCATACACTAAGGAAAGCACTGAGACTCTTGAAAGCAGACAAGTAAGCTTCAGTGTGTATTTCTGTAGCAGTCTAGAGTTGGTTTTCCAATTAAATTTGATTTTATTGATGACTTAAAATTACAGTTTGACTGCTGAAATTCACTATTTACATTGCAGAACACTTTGAATTGGTTAAATCGCTTGTTTTTAGAGGGACTTAAGAAAGCATTTGAGGGCTTTCAGATAAGACTTTCATTCCATTTCCCTTTTGCAGTGAAGAGGCAGAGTCAGTTCAGCACACCAGAATAAAATAAGAAAAAGAAAAAACAACAAATTAAAGTAATATTCAAACCACAACATTTAGTTTATCTACATCCAGCTCAACAGCAACATTTATAATATCAATAATTTTTATCAGATTTTTTCTTTAGGGTACCTTTTTTATATGTTCTGATTATTTACAACTGTACAAGCAAAGCACACACTTCCAAGTGCACATATTTAATACAGTATTGACTATTTGCATTTACAGGTTTTTCAACAATCTGAAAAAGATCAACTGTTTAAGATCTTTAAGGTATATTACAAAAACTGCTGCTAGTTCCTGTACTACAGTATGTTTACCCAGTAAGACCAGTGACAAAAGATACATACTGTAACTGAGTAATAATTCTGTATTCCACTCATGCTAACCCTCCACGGGGTCAGACCTCATTAACTCTAAGCTGTCTTGTACAAAAGTTAAGGCAAAGTCATTTTCAAGTTTAAATAAAATTCAAGTCTTTAAATATTGGATGGAAATAATTCTTTAAAAAAATCAGTTGTTTAAATAAACATTTTTTGTGGAATAAACTGTACTGTCATAGTCAGCAGGAAAAAATTTTGTCTGAACTTCCTGCAGTTTAAACACTTAAAGAAAAACTTTAGGCATTTTAAAACAAAAATAATTTATATTCAACTTTATTAGAAACTTGCTAATTTAGTGCATCCTTGTCCTTCAGAAAGCGCATCACTTCTAAAGTAAATAAGTGTGAGAAACCTCATCCCAGAGGTAAATATCAGGGATCTCTTCCTCCACCACACAAAACAAACACCATTATCTCACGTCTTGAAAAAATTTAAATCCGTATGCCAATGCTTGTAAATCACAGGAAGACGTCAACACAAGGCTGACTGAGATATGAACTCTTTCAAAGAGCACTTGGGGCAGAGGGTTTTTTTTTAATTTAAAAAAAAAAAAAAAAAAAAAAGTCTAAACAGAGCACAGGGGTAACCAGAACATACAGCGCTGACTCAGTTAACTCCCTTACAAGCACAGGGAAGCTAAGGTTATCACAAGAAGGCTCCAGTGCTTTCTCCTGATAACATCCACTAACAGGCTTCACCACCATAGAAGCTCACAGACTTAATTTTTTTCTATTCACAATGTGCTTTGTATTTGCAAATTATAACATCCATTTTATTCTGGAGTGAGAAGATGGTTACTTGCTTGCAGTAAGTCAAAGTCAAAAAGGAAGTGTTTTAGAAAGACTGCTATGGTGCTCCATAGGATTCATTTTGTGTGTGCAAAACGTCAAAAAAAAGATTAAATTTTTAAAAATGCTAGAAACAACTACTTGTTTAACCTAAAAGTGCAAGTTCGTTTGCTGACACTTAGTACAGCAGCCCAATAAAAAAAGAAATCCTCAAGGTCACATACTAATTAATAAAATATATCTAATTCCTTGCACTCTACACACTAGCTGCCGTTATCAGTCTTTTGGACACTTTAGATATGTACTTGCAGACCAGTTTATTAAAAATATTGCAGCAGCACATTTCTGCTTAACAGTTTAGAAAAAACTCACTATACAGAGCTTGCACTCACACAGCCACAGAGAGGCTTAATAAAAAGTTGATTTTTTTTTTTTAAAGACAAATATTTTACATCTTGAAAAAAAATAATCACACTAAGCTTCACCTCCAATTAAGCACCAACCTAAATGTAAGGTTTAGAACAACTATCCAGAAATATCCAGAAAAAAATAGAATGTTTGTTCAAGAGGGGAAAAAAGTATTTCACAGAAAAATAACTTGCAGGCGTTGTTATATGCCCAGTATCACTGCAAGCTCCTAACCAGCAACTCATTCTCAGGTATCTTAGTGGGAACATGGGTTTAATTTGTGGGAAGCAGATCTCTTTTCAAATCCCTCCCAGATGTTAGTTTCACTGAGGAGATTTTGGAGGGGTATTCTGTTCTTTATTTAAGCGTTTGCCAACGGCTGGAGGGGACGATCTGCGTCCTGACTGTCTCCTCTGGTCTTTGGGTTGTCCAGGATGTGACTTTGCAGGAGGAGGTTCTCTGTTTTTCTCTATTGTTTCTGTGGGCTTTCTTTCTTCTTTTCCACATGCTACAGTGTTTGGCTTCTGTTCTTTCTGAGGTTGTAATGTAGGAGGATCCTTAGTTGTTCTCTGGCAAATTTCTGCATAACTAGGTTTCCGCAGTTCCTGTGAAATCGAAAGCAAACAGGACAGCAGAGTTATCAACAAAGCATCCTGAGAAAAAATAATTTACTTTTATGAAGAAAAAAAAGTAAGGTCTTTGTCCCAAAAGACTGCTGCACTGAAACATGCAGATGAGGCTTACAGAAGCTGTACAGACAATAAGGTTCAAGACAAGGTAAAATGCAAAACAGTATCCAGAAAAATGGGCTGCTGTGATAGGGCAAAATACTTCTAATTCAAGCAAATGCTAAAAGAGCTGTAAGATGGTAAATACTCTGGTTTAAACATCAACATATGTATTAATACTTCTACCTCAAGGATACTACCAAGAAGTGAGTTCAGATCAAGAGCTACCACTCACCAAGTTACCTTCAACAGTTCTGCACTGTTAGTTCCACAACTGTATCACACAAGTAATCATGAGACCACCAACACACAAACTTAAGGATGTTGGGCTCATGCAATTACGCAACACTGCGTAGCTACGGAAGCAATGTTCTGTTAAATGCATCAAACGGGATCATTAGGAGAAAGTGAAGTAATAAGGTCACTTACTATGGCAGCCCCATTGACTTGTACCGATTTACATGCAGTACTGAGTGTGGAAGAAGAAAGCCTTTCTGTACTCTGTGTCTCTCTCGGCTGTTTTTCCACAACCTTGGAGTCCCTGTAAGCATCCAGCAAGAAGCAAGGCTCATGAAAAGTGAAACTTCAGGACAGAGGAATGATCTAATAACAGGCCTAAAACTTTATTTGAGCATGACTATAAGAAGTTATAGCTATAATTTGCCTAGCATATTAATCAATAGCATGGCATTTAAAAATGCAATCAAATATTAAAAAAATATGTATTCCTGTGGAGCTTGACACTACCCATAATTTGTGACATTTTGATAGCATTTGGTTATTCAGTTGTCTTACTCCTGTTACTCAAACACTTTAATTTAATTTGCAGGTTCCAAATAAAGTCTTACTGAAAACTTTCTTTAGTGTATGGATGACAGTAGTGCCCACAAGATTGTGGGCTTACTCTCTATGCTTTAAAGCTATCTAAATACAAGACAGTCAAGTATTCATTAAACTTTTAAATACTTGCAGAGACTAAAACATAACATTCAACTTTTGTCTGCTGAATGACTATCATGACTGAACCACTATTATGACACTTTTCAGAAGTTAAGCTTTACTGCCTTTACTGCAAGTACAATATACAACAAAATATTATTTCTTTAATTAAGATTTTTAATAGCTATTTACAGTGTTCCATGTTCTGATGTAAAAAATGTAAATGTGATTCAAAGCAGAATAATTATAGCCATGTAATGAAGTGCTTACTCAGAAGACTGGGATGGCGAAGGAGACCTTTCAAATGTCCTGGGCAACGTAGAGGAAACTGGCAACAATGGCTCTCGAGGAATTCCCGATGGAATAGTGTTTGTACATGCATCCACATTAATGTTCTGAAGGAGAAAAAAAGGCACAGAAGGGCAATCGTAATACCCAATTAATATGGTTTGCCTGAAAATCAACACAACCAGGAAAGAGGTTACAAATTGATTTATAAGGGTAAGTAACTATAGGAAGATACAGAAGAATCCAATATATGTATCGTAACAAATACGTTTTTTCCTTTACAGTTATTTAGAAAAATCACACACTGTGGCTCTCCCAAAAAGTTGGAAGCTTAGCTCCCTTTGGGACACATCTGGATGACAAAATCACCTCTTTCAACCTGGGAATTTTGCACCTGCTGATGACAAAGTAGGCTTTGTGCCTGTTCACGTAACCATAGTTAGCCTATTAAGGCAAAAGTCTCCTAGAGTTATGCACTAAGAACTGTCTTCTTCAAAGTTCTAACTCTGCATCATCCCAATAGTTGGTGCTAAAAAACCCCCTGATGTTAAAAAAAAAAAAAAAAAAAAAAAGATATTTTTGCAAACTAGGATATGACCATCACTTAAAAGTCCTTTTCTTATGCTACAGCGTGATTTGCTCCCAAGCAATTCAGTAGCTCTCAAAAGATTCTGCGCTAGTGCCAAGTGATAACTAAGATAAATGCCAAATAGGTTCAAGATGCACGCATGAGTTTAAATTGTCACAAATAAGAGAAGAGAAGGAAGACTTTGTACCTTGAAGAACATTTTCTGACATTTATAACCATTTTGTTTGTTTGAAAAAGTGCTATGTTCTTCATATTCCTTCTGACCTGTCTGACTCTGGAACCAGAACAGATTCTGGCCAGTAGGAGGGAGAACAATGAGAGAACACAAGCACAGAAGGAACAAGATAGCCACTCCTTTCCCCCAGCCACCACACAAAGATCATAAAGCATGAAACTCCTGTCTAGAAAGGAAAAATAATATTTGACAACACTGTTTTAAGTCAGGCAGCATAAATTATTGCAGTAGATAGATCTAAGCCTAGTTTTAGTAAAAGTAAAAGTCATAAAAGATAGATGTTTATAAATAAAAGAATAGCTTCTATAGTTTTACTCACTATAGTAAGTGCATTCAAAGGCTTGAAATTGCAAGTTGCTAAGCATTCTGGCCCAAGTTTATAAAAATTTGTAGGTACATGCTTAAGTGTGAACAGCTTAAGTCAAGCAGATGTGCAAGTGCTGTTCCTCAGCAAAAACACTCAAGCCCCTGATCTGACAGCACTGCAGATTCCTACTTTGAAAATGTGGGATGATTAACACCTGCCATTCCCCAGAGCTACATCCAGAAGAGCACCACAAAGCAAAGAGCATAAAGATATGATGCTTGGGTAACAACTGTTGGAAATTATACAGCCTAAGTTTACTCAGCTTCTGTACACTGGACTTGCCCATCTATAAAACAAGAGTAGCACTGTGTAACTCTCTACTTCAGCACTTCATAACTCCACATCAGGTGATGTGAAAACATGTTGAGATCAAGGTGAAAAGCAGCCTGTAGACACTGGCAAGATTTTAACATTAACTCAAACACCTTTGTAGTAGAACACAATCACTCTTTGGAGCCAGTTGCTGTTATCTCATTCCTTATTAATGCCAACAAGGAAAGACATCGCAATTCCTTCCTTCCACACAATGGTACAGACTAACTTATGCAAGCCAGAAAAAGAAATTGGGAAATCCAAGGAAGCTTTTTAATTGTAGAATCATTTTGGTTGGAAAAGACTTTTAAGATCATCAAATCTAACCAAAAACCTAACACTGCTGAGTTCACCACTAAATCATGTCCCTAAGCATCACATCTACACATCCTTTAAAAACCTCCAGGGACGGTGACTCAATCACTTCCCTGGGCAGCCTGTTCCAAAATGATTCCAAAATAATGTGACAGTGCATTGCACTATCATAAAACCTCAGCGCCTGACTGATATTTAGACTGCCTCTGCAGGGGAGAAGTGTGACGTTCCTTACAGTAGGTACAGTGCAAAGCACGTTTTAGATTTGTAATGGGAGGAGCAATGAATTTCAGCTGCAGTATCAACAGCATGTGCTGGAATTATATTTAAAAACTGAAATACGATAGCCAAAAACCACTTCAGAAATAGTAAGAGGTAAAATACTTTAAAAATATACAGATCTTGGACAAGAACAGACTACAGCCTGGAGTACTGGCTGACAGCAAGTTAAACACTGCTCTTACCATGGCACTGACCTGCACATTCCCCCTAAATACAACCCTGGAATGTAGTTGTCCCTATTACCACCTGCAGGAGACAGAATAGAAGGCTTGCCTGTGCAAGCATTGCTTCAGGTGCAGGCTGTGCTGCTGCTTCCTCTTCCTTTACCAACAAACACCCTCCCTACCCACCCCTGATACGTGGGCACCAAAGAAAACACTTCTGCAACAGACTGATTTTAGAGACAAGACACAAGAGAGATTTGGTGTTTCATCCGGTTGCTCTGCACTGCGATATCCAGGGGTTAACTACTGCAGTCGTGGTACAGCTAGAAAAACACAAGTTAACGTCAGAGCTAGCAAAAACATCAAGCACAGCCTAGACTGTTCCATAGTGCACAGGGTTACCTGAGGCTTGATGGAGGAGAACATACTGTCACTCACAGATGGCACGGTAGAGACAGTACTAAGAATGAAATCTATGAACACCTCCTGAACATTAATTTTCAACTGCATCTCTACTATATCTAGAAAGCAGTGGTTGCCAAGTCATTCTGGTATATTTTTATCTTTCCAAGCAATATGACAAGACAACGCAGGGATCCAGCTGGTTTTGGTAACAGTTCTTGTTCTAGCAATGATATCTAGTGTACCGAGATTGTGTAGGCAGCTTCTTTATATTTCAGTGCTTAAAAGTTTGTCACTTTAAACTGTTTTATACACAACTCAGAAGTTTGACTTTCAGGAATAAAATTTATCACACATTTTTCACCTGAGTCTATCAAAAAGCTTGAGGCAATTATGAACAGTAAGGAGCACATTTTCTAATCTCTACTATTAACAGCTTATACTGGTGATCATATTCCATACCATTTTAAAGAGAATGCCCAACAAATTCTAAGATATAAGCAAAGAAGGCAGCAGCACATCATTTGACAGCTGTTCTTTAAAAGCTTTTCCTACGACCCATGTAAAACCACAAGTGTTTTCTATGTATAAGCCACCGAATCTGAAAACAAGAGATATGCAATTCTTTGTTTTCCAAAGAAAAATGAACACGGGCTACTCACGCTTTCTTTTGATGTTCCTATTACCACACTGGACAGTCTGTTTTCAAAAAGATCTTCGGTCTTTAAATTGCCAGCAGCCCCGGGTAATGGAGGAAAGCTAGATAAACCCAATTCAAAGCTAGGAGATGGAGGTTTTGGGGGTGGTGGAGACTGTGTTTGGCCTCTCTGGAATAGAAATAACATGTTGAGGTTACTGCACTGGATGACAGAAAATAATTTTGCACGTGATTTATATCTGTGACGTCCTAGAGAGGCCTTCCCCATCCCGCCTTCCAAAAAACCCACAAAGTACTGAGGAATAGATGCTTTAATTTTCCACTGTTGCCCTTTAAATATTTAACTATTATTTTAATAGGATAGTATAAACATCCTCAAAAATTTCATATGCATAAGCTTTAGTGATACTGGTATTGTAAGAAAAGTCTTGTTGACTTTTGCTTCAGGATGGATACTTACACTGATATAGAAAGAAAAACAGAATGGTTTTTATATGAGTATATAGTGAAAATATGAAGTGCATTTATCTGCAGTTGGTAACATTCTAAATGTAAGACAGGAGTCAACAAGAATTTCTTTTGTAATATGCTGTAGCTGAAGTTACCCATTAACTTCATCTACATCAAGTAAACAAAGAATTAACTGTTTCATGACTGCATTCAGGCCTGTGCTAAAATGATCTGTGCTGCAGAATATCAAATGTAAAGCACTCTTTGAGACAATTCCTATTTTGAGAAGTAAAATATTTATGGGTATATAGCCATGTCTGAACATGAGAAGAATGCTTCTGGGCAGAAAGGTGTTGCATTGCTTACTGTTTTCTCCCCTTCCTTCTCATGAAGGGCAAGAGACACAATAGTACCTTCAAGGACATTTCAAAAACTAGTTTATGTCAAAAGAAGTGTGTGTTGAGAGGGAAGCAGGGAAAGAATAAATGCAGAGGAAAGAACAACTGCAACTTCTAGGACTGCTAATGACCCAGCACTACCCCCTAGAACACAACACAGTTTAAGAATGCTACAGCAATGGAGGCTGCAAACCTCCAAAAATAGAAGTCAGATGACCTGTCAAAGGGTCACAGAGATCCAGCTCAAACTGCAAGAGGAACAACCTCCAGCCTCCCCCCCCCTCTTTTTTTTAATAACACTTCTTCAAATCATAGCACTTAGTTTTCTTAAATGGAACTGAAGTCCTGCAATAGAGAATGCTTTTATATTTATCAAAAACATTTTAAGTTATACAGGTAAGTCCTAAAAAACACCAACATATTAAGAGACAAGTAGCATTAACATCCTAAATTAGTGAGACCACAGGAAGGACTTAAATGGATTTTAAACTGCCAACTGCATAAAATTTCTCAAGTCAACTTGTTATGACAAACTGAGTAACTGGCTTATGTCTGTAGCCTCAGATGCAATCTGATCAAATAAGTTCATGCTCTGTTGTGCAAGCATGCATACTCTCTCACTTTTCCTTAAAAAAAAATAATAAAAAAAAAATAAAATTCATCACTGCATTCAAATACAACTGGTTGTTGTGATGCCCTACGTACACTATCTAATCAATACAGCATCACACAAGAAATAAGACCCTGGATTCAATTATTTCCACAGTCTAAAGGGGTCAGATTTTAATTTTTCACCTCAGAGTATGCTCCTTCCCAGTATACACAGTTGTGGGTGTACAGCAGCTCTCACCTCTGCTCAAGTCCCACCACTGGACAGTACAGACTAAAGATTCACGTGCCAGAAGAGACTAGAAGAAACCTGGTTGCACAGGCTGCAGTTAAAGCCTACTACTGAGAGAAAGGAATGGTGCATCTCCAAAGAAGTCACGTCTACCAGTTTTACATTCAAAGTTAAAATAACCTGTAGAGTCAGCTGAGTCAGAAGAGCCTCTCTGCTCAGTAACAGTGTCCAAGGTAATCCATTCACTCCAGCCACTCGTTTACACGCCTAACCTGTACCACTTCCTTGTTCTTTCAAAGTCAGAATAAAAAGTTGACAGGTGAACATCAATCTAAAAATTCAAACAGTGTAAAAAAGGCAGAAGAAAGAACTATTGAAAGTCCTACATGTAATCTGATCTCACTGAGCTTTGAGTTTGACAAAAACTAAAAGCAACCAAAGAGAAGGAACCACTTGTTTTATGCTTTCCAAACCTTGATGCTCCTTGATCCAAGTCCCCTAAGGCTGATGAACAGCAGGAGCCACAAATACAACAACTCCAGACCTTTCAGAAAGTGTTATGGCTCACACAGTGGGGTTACTCTGCAATTGCACCAAGAATAAGGAAATAATCTGGTTCAACTTCATGAACATGCCATGTGTGGCAAAAATGAATTGCAGAGAAGTGTCTGGTTTTATCATATTAAATCCTAAGTTCTACAAAAAATTACTTTTTTTTTTTCCTCTACGCAATGTCTAGTTCAGCCTTTTCAAGTTCAGTTTACCAAAACTATACTATTTCAATAGTGTTACTATACCCTTACCAAGTGGTACTTGGAGAGGCATTTAAGAAACAGAACTGACCACTTAATAACTAACATTCTGACGCATGGATCTATAAAATGTTCTTCAAAATCTACATGAACAATAATCAAGTGTTTTGAACTTGAGATTAGCTATTTAGCTCCCCCTGAATGTGAACACTGGCATGCTTACAAAGGAACACAAGGATGGAGATTTTTTTTCTACTCTAAAATAGTATTTTTAACTTTTTCCTGACTTCTGCACTAATGGACAATCTTCTCGGACACCCAAATGCAGTAAACTCACATCACTCTAGTGAGCTACTGTCTTCAGTCAACTGTGACACACAATTGCTTGCGCAATAATTTCTCACCTGCTACTCCACATAATATCCATACTATTGCCTTGTTACCCTACGTTTATTATAGATGAATAAGAACATGAACACTCACTGTAAACTTGTCCTCCCTTTTCTTTCGGTAGCCATACGAGTTTTTCCTAAGGGAAAGAAAGCAGTTGTCAGAACCTTGCCTATAAATGAACAGAAGGCAGTTGGTGAAAACAGGAGAAATGAATTCAAATTGCCATTTCATCCATCTTCATTCCAGACAGGTTATCAAAAAATGGTTTTGGTAAAAATTTCTAGCAAGCTCTCATTAAAATAAAGGTACAGATCTTATATAAGTCAGCATAAGAATACACTGGTTACAATTAATTCCTGTGTTAATAACACCTCTCAGTGCGGATTCAATGTATGGCTTAGACAAAACCTTTCAATATCTAAAGTAAAGGGTTTACTTGCCTTTTTTTTTTTTTACTTATCTATGTAACTTTTGAAATATGGATAAGTATTTTCAATTCAGGTGAAGCCCCTCCAAAATATTTTCAGTACTTCTCCCTCAGCCCTGCTTCACATAAAGCCCCTCAAAGCAGTTAAAAATTTGCAATGCCTCCTACCACAGTCATCATTAAGCTGCACAGTATAAAGCACTTACTAGAACTGTACTGTATTTCAACAATTTCAGAATAAACCTGCTATATTCTCACATTAATATTGGTGCTACCAATTTTCAGCTCCTCTGAAACTGCACAACAGTAGTTTTTGTAGTTGCACATAATCCTTTTTCCTCCCTGCATGCCAATCCATCATCCTTGTTGTTGTAAATGTCCAACTGGGGAAAATTCTGGTCTTTCAACTGGAAAAATTAACAATGAGTACTGCTAGTATAAGTTCAGGTGCACAATCTACACCACTGAAGAATGGAATGGCAAAACTGCTTCATTCAATTAAAACAAATAATATGCAAAAATTTTCTTCCAACAGATAGAGAAAGGATGGAGGATTAGATCTTATGGCTGTAAATTGTTCATCAGTTGCCATTAATGATTTTTATTTGGTAGGGAAGTATGTAAGTCCACTTTGCTTTTGCTCTATATTTAGCACTTTCTCTGTAGTCCTTTCCAACATTCCAGCTTTGAGAAGAGACAGTCTCAGTTTAAAACAGTAGCAAGAACAGTACTAGTACCATATCTCTTTACTAAATGAACTAGCAAGAAGTTGTTTAGAAGCAGCAACCAGGTTGTTCAGAGGACATCCACAGAGTACACTCACCTCCCTCTACCTAATCCAGGAGATGAGTCAACGCTGGTCTGTTCCATCCGTCCAGTTCCTACTTCCCTCTTGGTATAACTCGTGGTAGCGTTCTGCATCCGTGTCCTGTTTTGTCCTGGCTGCCGCGTCTGTGGACTCCTGACGCCATTGATTAAACGATCAGCAGAAAAGTTGAATATTGTAGGACTGTCTAGAAGCCCAGGTCCCCTTTCTGCACTGGGTATTGTATGTCGTATATGAGACTTGCTAGGATTCCTACAAATTCAAAAGTCATTTCAACATACGTACTATGAGAGATCTTCTGAGGCCTAAGACTGTACACAGAATTCAGAAGAAGCAAGATCTTTAGTCCTCTACTGTATATTTCCTTGGTAAGAATGATACACATTCATCTTAACAAGCCACGTGAATTATCAAAATTAAACTTTTCACTGGCTATTTTCAGTGATGGCTTTATTAAAAACTACTTGAAACAGAAAATACTATATGAATAATCCTGCTGATCACATGCCATCAATCAGAATACTTCACCTGAATACCCTAAATCATGAAACAGACAAGTTCTCAGCTTTCAGACAGTCCATTTACATTTAGGAACACTACATCCATCTGCCCTTTGGCCTCACTTAACCTTCCACTGGGTTCAATTTCACAAGTATTTTCAAGTTAGGTGGTGTTACTAAACTAAGCAGATTAAAACCCTACATGCCAGATAATAAAATAGTATGTATATGGTTATAAGATAGTTGAACTTGCCTGTTCCTGGGAGGATACTGTCTGAGTGTAGTCAATGGAGAAGCAGCAGGCTTGAAGGTTGGAGATGTGAACCCATTGATAAATCCAGTATTTGGAAATGGTGTTACCTAAAGAATACATTGCATGCTCAATTATAAACCAACCAAGTCCTGTTTTTTCCTCAATCCTGTACTTTATCTCATTCTATATGGGGCAGTACTTAAAAGATTGGCTCAAACATCAATAGAGCATTTGTCCAATGCCTTGTAACCAATTTACAAAATGTTGGGGTTTTTTGAGAAGACAGCCTCTACACATATTCAAGTTCTGATAATTTGTTAGGAGGACTGAAAAACATTGAGCCAAAATTCTTGGCTGTAAGTTAAGTAACACTCTTTGTATCTCACAGCATATTATACATGACTTCAGAGTACAGAGACACTTCTTTGTCAAAGAGCCTCTGTAGGTGGCTGTGTTTTTCTTCTAATTTATATCTAAATCTCTCCCTAAAAAAGAAAAAAAAAAGTATTTTTAGTTCCTCATTCTACTTATCTTCCACATGACACCTAAATAAAGCTGAGAGAATAAGTGGATGTAAAGTGGACTTTGATTCTTTTCACATCCTACCACCTTATTCTACATATGAATCACTGTCGTGTTGCCTGAAGAAGCAACATTAGCAAGATTTTTTGGGGTGGGTGCATATCAATGTCTTCACTTAACAAGATAACTCAATTTGAAGCAAATTCACAGCAATTTCTCCAACCTCACCAGCACACTTTTTTTTTTAAATGCATGAATGAGTTTCATTATGAAATGTTACTACAATAACAGCAAATGCTTGCATGTCTTTTCCCCCTGAAAATAACTAAAATGCAGAACAGTAATACTTCTATGTAGCACAGTTTCTACACTTAATTAAGCAATGAGGAACAGCTGAGATTAAGACTGTTTCCTATACAGGTATCTTTAAGCTTGTCTAACTTTTCTTACAAAAGTTAAAGCAAACCACTAATCAATGAAAAATAAAATTTAACACCAAAGCTACCATGCCAAACTACTGTTAGCCCAACCTAGCACACATGACAGCAAATGCTACCTCAGACTCCAAAATCAGGCCATCAGGAGTTTAATAAAACTATTTTAGGAACAAAGTTTCATCAAAATACTGCTTTGAAGTGCTTTCTGCTTTAACAGTTACAACTTGAACACTGTAAAATTCAATCAAAGCTAGTAAGCAACTACTGATCCTGAATAATGAAGAGACATTGAACATGCTAAAGGAAAACAAGTTTAACTCATTGCTTAAAGGGACACTAACAATATTCACACCTTCTTTCTTTATAAGGATGGATGGCCTTTTTGTAG
>NW_010293501.1:27708-68979 GCF_000700745.2 Antrostomus carolinensis
AAAAATATCATTTTCATTTTCCAAAAATACCAAAAACATCAATTTGTCTTCTCCATAGAAGTCATCTGGCTCATAAAAAAGTACACTAAAAAAAAAAAACCCAACAAAACAAAACAAAAAACCCGAAAAACCCAAAACCAAGGAAGACAAACTAAATCTTTCTACTATTAAGTACTTGTTGAAGAAGTGTGTAGTTTTAGAATTTTGAGGACATTTTTGCTATATTCTAGTTTCAGAACTAAAACTGTAGGCCCACACTACTGGGGGTATTTAATCCCAAATTAGAAATGAGATAAAGCACTGTTAGTGTGTGAACAGGAGAGAAACTTCTGCTGTATTTACACACAAGTCTCTAAGTACAAACTGCAACCAGGTCTCATGAAAACTATTCCCGTATTATTGTTCCTTATGGTCCCTGTTCTCCCCACAATCTCTATTCATATATAACTCTTCCTATAAGGTTCAAGAAACATCATGCTACATTCATGTACCCCAAGTAGCCAATGACAATATGCTGCAAAACAGTAGGAGGCAAAGCTCTGACAGTTAATTTTCTGTTTTTACTAAGAAAAGTACAAGAAATTTAATGCTGGCAAACTTATAATGTCTTCCCCCAAAGGCCAGGACTAGTAAGCTTTCTTGAATACAAAAAGTTCCAGGATGACATAAGGCAGACACACTATGCTGTGCTTGGACCTGTGGCCAATTAATCTACATCACATACAGCAGTGCTATCCAACTACTTCACTATCCCACAGCAAGACTGTGCAACAGTCAGCCTTAGTTTATCTACAGGAAAAATCACATTCATTGCTGCTTAATAAGGTGGCTTTCTCCTGCAGTAACATTGTTTGTTCACTATGCAACCTTGTCTCCTCCACACTTTTCAGCCCCCTTAAAAAGCTTTCCCCTGCAAGGGCTCTGGCTACCTTCCCTGTGTGAAGTGTTTAGCAGACCAACTTTTTAATTAGCTTGCTGTTGGGTACACAGGAAGTTTGCTCAAGTTTGTTCAAGGACACTTTAATCCTCTGCCAAAAAAACCTCTAAAAAGCTTCTCATTTTAAGCATTGCTACCCTATTTTCTTTTAGCTGCAAGTAAAGAGGCATTTACAGAGAGGAGAAAGAGGCTCCACACAGGACAATCTTAGTCCCCCAGTCATCACAGAAAACTATATTCATATCAGCTTCTGTAGGAGAACAAAGGCAGACTAACGGGGCCAAGGTAATTCTGATGGGACTGCCACAGTGGAGAAGATGGAAGGCGTACTGCAGGATGCAGCAGATGTCCCATTACAGTACATAAGGACTTACAGCTACCACCCTAGCTCTAAGGTTTACCCATAGCCCCTTTAGGAAATTTTTTAAAATTAAGCAATTTAAAAGTGAATTTTTTTTTATTAGCAAAAGGAATTTTATTTTTTATTGCCAAAAAAGATGTTACTTTTGCAAAGAAAATATTTTAAGAACATGGTGAACAGGGTAATTAAGCATGCTAACCTAGAACTTACTTTCCTGCTGAAAAAGATACTAAGTTATCCTTATTTATCTGATTCCATTAAGTTTATTCAGTAACTATTCAGAATTGCTTTTTCTGGTATTCACATACTTATTCTGAAGATCTAATTTCCAAAGAGGCTTTTAACCATTATTAAAAGAAGTCTTCAGTAAAGATTTCTTTTGATAATAGTTAATTAATAGTCTTCAGTAAAGAACTGCCTCAAAAACTCAAGGGTTAAGAAAAGGATCCTACTGCAATCTGAGTCTAGATGCAATTTTCAAATAATTAATCTTGTACACCATGGGAAGAATTTTGAAGAACTGTTTTTCAAGAAAAATCAGTACCTTAAACTCCCCTCTTCAGAATACCTGTGCTTCCTACACCTCAAGACTTCATAAGAAAATAATAGCAAGTTTGAAAAGAATGCAAAGAATGCATAATCAAGAGCCTTACCAATGAAGGGTCAAGGTAGCTGTGCGTGGCCGACCAGGTCTGTGGGCCAATTAAGCTGTACAATGGAAACTGCTGATGGGGACTGTATACTGGAGGTAAGTAAAAAGATGTTGTGTAACGCTGCTGCGTGTAGAGGTTCATATCCAGAGGTCTATATCCATTCTTTGGCAAAAATGTGTTTATAGCTATTGCCTTTGCTTTTATCCTTGCCTGAAAAGGAGATTAGATTATTTATTACAGCAGCCTTTCAAATTAAAGCAGGATGGTTCAAACGAGCAGTTCTCAATCTTTTACTGCACACTTCTCAGTCACTGCTTTCTCCTTCAAGGAAGGCAGGAACAGCTGAATGCTTCCCTGCTGGCCTGATGCTGGGATGGATATACCGCTGCCAGAAAGGAGGAAAGGAAAAGTAAAATGGCATGTGCTACATTTCAAAACACATCTCCAGGACAAATGGCTGCTAAGATTGGACCACTTAAATTCATATTTCAAAACTCAGTGAGCCCCACAAAAACTAGAACATACACACCCCAAAAAACCCATAAAGCTCTATTTACCTTAATTGGTTTTCCTTGGAAAGTTTTCACTTCTTCTCTAAGGTATCTGTAAGCCTTTAAAAAATAATTATAAAATTTGTCAAATATAAGTTAAACAAAGAAAACTTAAGTTTTGACAGGCTAAGCCTAAAAATAATTCTTGAAGTGTCTACTAATGTTAGACTACAGAAAACTCTCATATGTAATCTGCAATCAGCAAGATTTAAGTTACCACTGCAGAAGTGCTTTGGTAGCATTAAAACAAGATTTTAACTCTTATGATTGAAGCATTTCAATGTATCATTAAAAATATCAATGTTCTTAGTACAAAAAATTATAGCTTTGGCCAGGAAGCCAGGATATGCGAACAAGATAAAACTCTTATAGCGTTACGTTTAATAGCACTAACAAATGTATATTAGCTAGGGGAAAGCATTTCTGTGCTCAGAGGTTTAGTATTCTTTTTAAATTGTTATACGTTTGTAATACAGTTTATGACCCATCAATCCACCCTCATCTCACCCTTGTTTACTGTTATATTCTAAAATGCTCCAAAATAAAATAGTGTTACCTGCTGTGCATCGGCTTCCGATTCAAACGTGATGAACCAATTGTCGTTATAGGCAAACTCACAGTTGATAAACTTAGGCAAATTATCTCCTTTGAAAAGTGCTTCCACCTCCTGAGGAAAGTGGGTTTGGTAAGAAGAGAGAGAAAAAGGTGGGGAAAAAATGAATGGACAGAAGAAAACATCAGCTTAAAGTGCAGAACTCTGGAACTCCATGTAAGAAACATAAAAAGCGCTTTTGGACTTACAAAACAGAACAGAGAATTTCAGAACACCTGCAGCAGTGTTCGCTCTCTCCAACCTCCCCACTAGCTAGAAGGAATTCAAACAAGCACAGTCTAAGGCCATACAGCAAGTAGATGTTGCCTGCTCCCTTTAAATCAGCAGAGATAAGCTATTTAGGCCATAAAGACGCACTTAAATTTTGCATCAAGTGCAAAAAAATGTCTATTTCTCTCCTGTCCCCAAAACCACGGAGCCACACGAAAACCTGTGCACACCGCACAGGACAGGAGAACCCCGCCTTTTCAGCAAAAACTTTAATTCAAGTGTCTACAGATTAATATAATTGAAACAGGGTTTATGTTACCTCATACCAATTAACTAGTTCCTACAGAAAAAACAAACATGTCTTGGACTATATATTTGTTCTAATCTATTTGCATATTATTTATTTTTGTCACAGAGATGAGGCATGTAGCATCAAAAAGCAATGCAACTCAGGAGGCCTTACAGCACTTTGGAATTTTGCTGCTTAAATAAAGCCTGACCAAGCTATGCCAGGAACTGTATCCTATGATATCTGTCAGGTTAAGTCTAGATTTTCTAGACTGGCAAATTTAAACACTTAATGTACAAAACACTTCAGACCACCTCTTTTGCAAATAAAGACTCCTCAGAACTTTGTTGTTGTTAAGCATTTAAGAGCAACCACCCAGTGCTAATATAACCAACATGACAAACCAATGATAGCAAAACAAAAAGATTATAATAGTAAAAGCTAGGCAGTCTTTGAAAGGTTACATTTCATTCATAAATCTAAAAGCAGCTGATATTTTTAAGCTATGTATATAGTATATCTAACTTCTTCCCTCCAATTCCTTTTAGCTTTTTGTTTCATGTTGCTGTTTACTAAGGCCACTTACTTCTTTATTGTAATTTTTAATCTGAAGTACTTTTTATTTTTGTATGAAGACTATCAAGAAGAGCAACTCTTTCAGAATCTTTATTCTTCCTTGTAAAATTATATAGAAGGGAAATTAAAATATCTCCCCATCATCAAGGATCTGTGCCTTCTCCTTTTTGAAAATTCAAGATGGTTTAATTCATGGCCCAAACATTTTTTCTGATGTTTCCATTAGTCATACTCCCAGCTACATCAGAGTTGCACTGAATATCTTTCAAAGAATCAAGTTCTCCACTCTCACACTCATTCCATAAGCCAGCAGAGATCCTTAGTGACTTGTTGACATCTCTACCCTCAGCGTTATGGATATGTTCACAAAGCTTTAACCACTTCACCCTAACAAACTTTAAGGTGCAGTGGCACTTTCCATTCCATGACTTACCTTCCCTAATCTTTGTTGGCTGTTTATCCAAAGAGCAGAGCGCTAGGTGCATATGGATAAGCCAGAGTCCAAGAAAATTATGCTATCTCTACCAAACACAGCATTGTCAGTTTTTCAGCCCTCTGCAGAGCTACAGGTTTTACTATAGTCTCCCTAAGAACAATGTGGTTCTATCAAATATATTTATTGTCCAAGCACATGCAATAAATTAAATTGTAGAAACACTGTTAGAAATTAACTAACATTGTAGTAGGAAATGTGATACGCTTATAGAATCTGGAAGAAATCTAACTTCCAAATCCTAAGGGAAAAGCATTCTTTACTGACTAATTAAACACTTACTTCAATGGGGGTAGATTCGGGTACTTCACGTAAAATCACAATGCAACGATTCTGATTTGGCCTAACTTTTTCTCCCTTCTCATCCACTTGGACTAAAGGCAACGCTAGGAGAGAAAAGACAAAAAAAATACTTTAGCTGTCAGCAGTCATAATATCTTTGCACACTAAAAGATGCTGCGGACACAGTTTTACAATGCAAAACTTTTTGTGCTAAATTAAAATATTTTTGAACATTACGAAACAGGCAGAAGATGACTGAGGATACTTGCAGATACATGAAACTAAGTAGACATGTTCCTTAAAATCTCCACACTCTTCCTACTCTTCCAGCCTAGAAAATCCCAGTTCCTTAGCTTTTTCTTCTAAGGCACACATTGAGTCATACTCTTTTTTGAGTCTAACCTTAGTGGTAACATCTACGTTAGATGTTTTTTGATAATTTAAACTCACATTATTCTCATTTACAGACCATTACTCAGTATCTCAAATGTGATGCAGCTTTGATAGAACTGCAGTCCTCCAAAGGACTGGAGCACCCCTCCTACAAGGACAGGCCGAGAGAGCTGGGGATGTTCAGCCTGGAGAAGAGAAGGCTCCAGGGAGATCTTATAACAGCCTTCCAATACCTGGAGGGGACCTACAGGAAGGCTGGGGAGGGACTTTTTACAAGGACAGGTAGTGACGGAACATGGGTAATGACTTTAAACTGGAACAGGGTAGATTCAGATTAGATATTATGAAGAAATTCTTCACTGTGAGGGTGGTCAGACACTGGAACAGGTTGCCCAAGGAAGTTGTGGATGCCCCCTCCCTGGAAGTGTTCAAGGCCAGGCTGGATGAGGCTTTGAGCAACCTGGTCTAGTGGAAGGTGACCCTGCTGATGGCAGGTGGTCTGGAACTGGATGATCTTTAAGGTCCCTTCTAACCCAAACCAGTCTATGATTCTATAATAATTGTGATGGTCTAAACTGTAAGCTGCTTGCTTTATTTAATGATTTACAGAAAAAGGATGGCATTTGATTGCGATACAGAACAAAAAAAGGAAGAGATTGAAAATCCAGATTAATACTCCTACAGCAATAGCAAAAATGCTTTCTAGGATTGAGGGATTTTTACTTACATCTCAGCACTTCGACAATCAAATCCATATCAGTACTGAGTTTCTTAACATGATCAAGGTTTGCTACTGTCATTATTGGCACATACTGATCACTGTCCATTTGTGATATAAGGTACATGTCACTGGCAAGATTTTCTCTGTTGGGAAAAAAAAAAAAAAAGTGGAATGTCACAGATGTAGCTTTTACCAATAAACCTGAGACAAAAACTCATCACATAGTGAAAGGCAAGTTCCTAAGCTAAATTTTGTTTTCAGTGTTTTCACCAACTTCCCAGTCCATTTACTGACTATATTTCACTTCCCAGAAAACATGAAACTCTCTTTTTTCCTTCACACAACAGTATTGACATCCTCCTGTTCAGGCAGCATATTACCCTCACAAACATGTAATATTGTGAGAAGTTTATTACTTCAAATGATCACTGACTGTAACCGGTTATGCATGAGTAAACAGATTAGGAATTGTTCTAGGTTATTAAGATGTGTTTAGGATGTTTTTATCTAGAACACAAGCACAGAATAATTAAGTACAAGTAAACTGCTTTGATGATCTCTGATGATCTTGCATCAGTGTATGCTGGAATGTGTATGATTCAGAGCCCTTAATTTTTTTTTTCCTTTTTTAAATTGAACCTTAACTTAAAGGGATCTATAGATGCACACACAAAAATCCTAGTTCATATCAATGCAAATTTTAAAATTATTAGTTTAAACAAAGTTTACCAAGTGGCTTAAGCCACTCAGTTTTTATCTGCAAGACAACAGTAGCAGTCACAAAAAGTTGCCTGATCTGTAATTGCTTATAACTACTCTCATTTAAAAAAAAATATATTTGCTAGTTTATGTTTTAGGCCCAGAAGTTTCATGTAAGCTTTAAGAGATGCATCAATATGATACTCTGGATTTTGTGTGTTACTTCACCCAAATTCTCATCCTTCCCCCTCAGTTTTAAGTGACATCTGTGAAATGTATTAACACACATCCCAAGTTAGGTACTAGATCTTGCTAGTTATCCTCCAGTTTGCTACTTTCAGGTATATACATACCTAGATAAGCAGAATTCCAGTGTTTTTTTCAGTAATTCCCGTAAATCTTCCTGACCTTCTGGCTGCAACTGTTCGTTTCCACCTAAGAATTAAAGCACTTAAGTTTAAATTTAGTTCTGCTATATTACACAACTGATATTTTAATAAAGCCATCTATTACTGGCTGTGTAACTAGTAACACATTTTCAAATTCAGTAAATGTTTGTTGTGTATCAGTTCACCACCCACCAAAACTGCACAGGAACACTTGTAATTTAACACAACCCCCCCCCCCCATATCTGACTTCACTTGTTAACCTCTGTTCTCCAAATAAAAATTTGGAGTGGTTTTAGAAGAGCAGCTACAAACACACCTCAAAGTAAATACTGAACTGATTTAACTCATGTATTTGTCTTCCAGTCTTTGGGAACTAACCAATTTCTTGCTGACTAAACCCTGACTAATTCAGTTGACTAATACAGCAAGCGAGCAACGTAATGGAGACACTTCATACTTCTGGTCTCACTCTAAATTCCCAACACAGTAATTGAGAAAAGAGAGTTTCAAAAACATACTTATGAAATATCCCCAGATATCCAATCAATTAACAACAGATGTGTGGTCAATTAACAATCTACTGGTTAAGAAGGAGAAATTAATTTTTTTCTTGTACCTGGAAGTTTCAAAATTATCACATGGAGAACACTGATTTCATGTTCATTTTAGTTTAGAGCCAATATACTACAGTCAGTTCAGGGTAAACTAATTGTGTCAGTGGGAGAACTGTTTAAAGATCAGAAGTTTAGTGTGGCTTTTAGAGATTTACAAAACATTTAGTAACATGTTACGTAAATAAAAATTAGGTTTTTTTTTAGAAGTATTTCACACCAACTATACCCTTCCCTTCCTCAGTAACTTTCATCCTTTTCTTCAGCTCTCCTTACCTTTTCTTCTTCCTAACGCAACTTCTAATTTCCTCCCACTGTTTTGTCCTTCATGTGCCCTATTTTGATGTAGACATTGCCAACACCTGAGAAATACACGTATCATGTACTAACCACTGTTTCCCTTCCCCATCTTCTCTTTCTTCCTTGCCCAAAACCTAGCAAAAACCAAAATTATATAATTTTTAAAAATAATAATTAAAAAAAAAAAATCAGATTTCAGAGCTGGGACCACCTACGTTACTATTCATCAAGTGGAATAGATCTGACCTGCTGTTCAGCTGCTTTGCAAACTATTTGACTCCTGTTAAGAGTCAACTATTTTGGGCATGTAAAGGACATGCTGACAAGTTCTAACACTAAGCTGAACAATATTGTTCCCTTCTAGAGTGCTAGGCACCATTAGTAACATTTTCTATTTGTCAGTTAGGTATTATTTCATATTCCCCAATAGTATACTTAAGTAGAAGAATCAAAGAGAAATTTCAGTTTTCAACACAAGCAAGGATGATGCCACAAATGCGATTTCAGTTGTCTGGATTTCCAACTATTACGGATACTATACTGGTCATTTTAAGTATAGCCAAGCACAATTAACAAGAAGCAGACCTCTCATGAATCTCAAGAAACACCCAGCACATTTTCTTCTTTCCCATCCCTCATCTCAGTTCAAGTAGCATTCCTACATTCATCCTGCAGACCTTCTGTCCCTTTCAGTGACATATAAGCATGGTTGAGTACCTATGGTAGCTTCCAGAATTTTCTTAAAACATGCCACCTAGTATAGACTACAGCTACTAATAGGTACACTGAAAAAAAGCCATGAGAGTTCATTAAAAAAGAATGAAAAGAAGTTGGACTAAGTTGTTGCTTATTTTAGCATTTCAAGTACAAGACTGATCTTTCAACACACTAATACTACTATTTGAGACACAAATGGTACATGAATTTCACCTCAGTACCTGACCAAGCTAGAAACATGCAGATTAGGGAGATATCTAAATGTAAACATCCACTCTAGAGACTGGTATTCAGACTAAAATTTCAGAAAACAATACCCAGTTATATCCAGAAATTATGATCCATTCTGTGCAGTATCTCATAAGGCCTATACTCAAACAGGGAGAGACTGGTTTTCAAATATGTCTAAGTCTGAGAGCAAAAGAGAGAGGATTTTCTCAGGGTATGTTTACAGAATGCATATATTGAACAATGAAAGTGATTTTTTTAGTTTGGTGGTTGTGTTTTGGAATTTTTTTTGGCAGGGGTGGGGATGATCGTGTTTTGGGTTTGTGGGTTTTTTGTTGGTTTTTGTTTGTTTTCTTGGGGGTTTTTTTGTGTGTGTGTTTTGTTGGGGTTTTTTTTAAATGTATGCTCACTGTTCAACTCAAAATATATTTTCTTTTTTTTTTTTTTTTTTTTTTTTTTTTTAACCAAATCCAAGCAAAATCAGCTTTCTCTTACCTGTCTGGGTGGTTTCATGCATAGACTCATACTCAGAATGATCAAGAGCCAAAGGGTTCATATCTGTCTGGTCTGACACCGAAACAGCTGGCAAGGGCTCCTGCAGCTCTGTCACCACTGCATTCTGATGCTTTTTGTCGCCATCACCACTGGCATCCAATCCTGCAGCAGAGATGACAAACACACTCAGAAAGCATTCCTTCTAATCACAGAAACATCATAGCTGAAACTAAATCTGAAGTAAACTTGCTTACATATTTGCATTCATTTTTTTAACAGGAAATTAAAATTGAGAAAGTTCTGCATTGAATTTTACCTTTTGCTTGAGCAACATTTAGAAACTCTTACTCATACCTTCTTTACAAGAATCTGGAGGTTGGTCAGGTATTTCTTCCCACGTTTTGCTCACACTACCATCAGTGGCACCACTTGCTTCCAAGTGTAACATATGATTTCCCCACACCTTTGCATTAGGATTTAACTCGGAAACCTTGGTTGACTCCTACAAAAAGAAATTTCTTTGATTACGCACAGCACACATCTGTGCATATACATGTACAGTTGCAAATAACAGTATTAGATGCACAACTCAAGATTGTATTGTCAAGTTTTTTTCACATCTGAATACATTAACTGAATTACCATCCAATAATCACTTCAGGTACAAAAATGACTGAAACGTGCAGCACAGAATTCATTTCCCTGGTTAAGAATCACCAGAAAAGACTAGCCAAGCAGAGCAAACTACAACGAACCTTTCATTCTTCACCTTTGACAGACTAACGCAACCTGTACTTGCCCTAGACTTCAGGCAGTTCTCTAATATACACGTTAACTCAATGTTGATTATATTGTTATTGTATCTATCTGTTTCTGCAAAATAACAGCAAAAAAAAGTACAGTGGTTGGGGTTTTTTTTTTTTACTTACATAAAAATGTAATGGTTTTAAGGAAGCATTATGGAAAACTGAAAGCAGTGAGGTGTGCATGAAAGCTTCTGTCATTAGTTCAAAAGGAAAAAACAAAGCATTAACAAAAAATTAGGTTAGTTTTCCCCTAGGCAGGACAAAAAGAATGAATAACTAGATCCAGTTACATCATCTTAGGCCGATCTCCCTTAACCTGGATCGGAAATGGACACATTTTATGGTCATATATGGTTATATATGAACTACTATATAAATGCTTATGTTTGTGCTTCAGAGAGATTGCTCTATGCAATGCCAACATCTACAATACTTTTTTGATAGTAACATGAGACACTTTTCTCTTGTTTTGCTAGTGTTCAAGTAAAACATATTAAATTATTCCATACCCAGAATCTATCTTTGGTGTGTTTTAATATGATGATTACACTGGGAAACAGTATTGCTCATGATAACACATACTAAAATAGTTTATTAACATTTGTTTTGTGAATTTAAGGATGCCAGGAACATTACAGAGTTTAAGACAGGCACTTCAAAACTCCATGAAGCTTTCTTTACTCTGAAACATGCACACTCAGACTGTTGTTATCACAGTGCATAGAAAACATATCCAGAATGCAAAAAGATCTAAGGAATCTTAACTTAAACACATCTACTGAATGACAGAGACAAGACTTGTAAAAAGTGGAAATGTTTGACGTAACTACTTGAATAGTAAGGATTCAAAGATGACAGCAAGTTCTATCAGTTTCCATTTTTAATACAAAAAGTTCCCTCAGGAGACAGTAAACTTGACCCTCTAGTACAATCCACTGCCAGCAAGGTCAGAGCAGCAGCTGCCGCAGGTCAGCTTTGTTCCTTTCTGACCCCAGCTAGCCAAGATCCAGCCTAACTCATTCACCACGCTTCTCCTGTGGCCACTGCTTTCTACAGCACTTCAGAAGATCACCTCCAGAAGAGAGCAAAAGGTTTCCTAACTGCTACCAAGCAAGAACTTTAAGATTTCAAGAAATCCACAAACTTTTCTTCCTACAGGAAGGTCAAGCACTATTAACAGTCTGTAGAAAGTTTCCCTTCCACATACTGAAGTGTTCATCTCAAGTTCATCAAGAATTGAGAATCTGCAATCAAGATACTTTACCTTTCCCACAAGGTAAACAGAACCAAAAAGAAAAAAAAAAAATCAGTATTCATTAACATTTTGAACTACTACATTCTGTATAGCATTTGGTTTTGCAAAGGAAAGAGAGAGTGGTCAGCTTCAGGACAAAATTATATGATACACTTAACTGTCTAACGACAACAGTTTGATTTAGCTTATTCCAATTTCTAGTTTCAGCTTTAAGCTTTAATATCAAATCACTTCTTCTGAATACTTACAAATCCATCTTTATCTTGCCATCCCCAATTGCCAAAATCTTCTGGTGCTAGGAGCTGAGACGGGAATCTTTCCATTGCGTATGAAGCACTTCTTAAATCTTCAGGTTCATTCTGGAAGTTTTCACTAACTATGCATAGTCTGTCATTCTTCACAGTATTGTTAGAAATTGCATTATTCCATAAAAAGCCCATCAGATATTCACCATTACCAGCAGTAACAGTGTCAGAAAACAGCTGATTTGTCCAATCAGCATTGCCAGTCTGAAGACTGATGAAATGTGACCATATTTCAACTTGACGATGTTGTCTGTCCAGTTCACAGGAGTGCTCTTGGTCACTCGATACATCTTCCATCAGATCTAACACGCACCGCTCACTGCCTCGCTGGAATCCTGCAGCACCAGGAAAGGCACTGTGTATTTCATAGGAAGGAGTAGCAGCATATTTGTCTACCTGCTTTGGGTCAACAAAAGCTCCAAGCTCTTTGTTTGAGAAAATCTTGTGATCTGACTGCATCTGTTCCCAGCTTGTGGTCAAGTCATTCACCTGAGTGTTTAATACGTAACTGGTGTTTTTCAGTTCAGCAGTCTCAGCTTCTAATTGCTTTAAATTCCTTGTGGTAAAAGTTTCTAGATTCCTAGTTGACATACTAAAATCAGTGAGGTTGTTTTCCTCCGAGTGGATGCTGACAGACTGTTCTACTTCACCAACCTGAAGATTACATTCATTTATATCACACACAGTTTTTTCATGAGTTTCTGATCCTACTTCAGTAAAAGGCCCAACAGAAACATGCGTGTTCCCGACTTCTGGCTCTGGACTGGCACAGTGACATAACTCAGGCTCCTCCACTGGTTTATCATGCACGTGAGAAAGTGAATTTTCACACAATGAAGGTAAACAATTATGGGCTTTATGTAAGAGATTACTGGCATCTTCCAGATTTTTACTGTCATCTATCAATTTCCCACTCTTGTGCCTACAACTGCCCAAAGCTCCAGGTACAGTGCAGTTAGAGTAAGCATTCTGATTGTGAGACAAGTCTTTATTGCAATTTAAGATGTTTATATCACGATCAACAACGTTAACATCCAAATTCTGTTTTACATTTTCTGCCTTGTTATCAATCGTCTCGTTCAGGTGAATTTCAAATTTTGCCTGTTTTACAGATTCTACTACATCCCCAGCTATTTTGGCTGAGTCAGTCCCTGCATTCCATTGATTTTCTGCTACATGGGAGGAACATACATCCTGTTGCTCATCTTGTCTACAGTTCATGTCCATTTTATTCATAACCTCATGTTCCACAGACACAGAAGAAACACTGTTTTTGTTATCTGAATTTGAAGATTTGCATACTTTATTCCCTGGTGACTCCTGTGAAATCTGAGATTCTAGGCTGTTTTCCTTTAGGAATGTTTCATATGTGCTTGTGTTATGTAGTTCATGAGATGTCAAAGTGCCATCACTTACCCATGATTGAGTTCTGTTCAAGACACCAGCTTCCTCAAGCATGTCACCTTTTAGCTCAACGATAGGCACACAGACATCTTCCACCATGCCACTATGGTTTGCAACCTCGGTTGATGTCTTGTTTTCAGCACAACCCTTAATTTGAGTTTGCAAATCAGAACTTTCTTCCAAGTTTTTGTTCATTTCAGTCATATTCAGAACTTCACAGCTATGCAAAACTGTATCTGTGCATTTCTCTATATCTTCCAAGAATTCTTCCAAAACACTGCGATGTTCACTAGAGTCAGGTGCAAACATTTGGCTATCGCCATAAGTTTTTTGAAATGTTCTTTTTTCCACATTTGAGTTTACTTCACTTTCTGGTTTTAGGAAGCTGCCTTCTTCAGCAAGTTTTTCTACATGTTGACTCACCAAAAAAGAATCATTGTCCATTTCATGTAATTCTAGTGATAATTTAAAGTTACCCCCCATGTTCTCTATCACCTGTTTAGTATTTACTTCCCTTACAACACTTGAGGGATGCCTACTTAAACCAAATGGTGCAATTTCATTCTCATTACTTTCCTCAGTTTTTCCTGAATTACATACTCCAGTTTTTAACAATACACTAGAAATACAATCACCGTGTTTCATGTTTTCTGAATTAGGGCTGTATCGGTCCTCTTCAGCAGTATCCACAAATTTTACAAAATCACAAGCTTTACAGAGTGATTCATTCCAACTGACAGCATTACCTGTGGAATATACCTCCTCTTGTTGATTCTCGGCGATGACTTCATCATATATTTTTGCTCTTAAGCCATCTGTTACTGCATCGTCAGTATTTATCCTATGCACTTGACATCTGTTAGCCTGTAAGTTATCATAAGAAGACTGGATGTCTGTGCTACAATATTCCTTTGTTTCCCTTTTCTGCATGTTTGATCTATCATGTTTTTTATACTCAAATAGTTCTTTATGTGAATTAAACTTAGCTTCCACTTGTGACGATTGCTGCACTGGAAATTCCTCCCCAGTGGTTAGAGGTCGTGCCATCCTGCACATTCCTTCATCAGTAACAGCTGAGTTATCTATGGCTGCTGCAGTCTCTTCAAGTACAGTAGCTGGCACCTCTTCATCCCCTTTCAGATCTTCAGCATCTACAACACAAATACTGTAAAACTCCCTATCTTTTGTATTTTGTGTGTTGTCTACACCAAGATAGGAAAATGTCGGAGATATCTCTCTATGTGAACTTGATACTTTTTGTAGGCTGTCACTCCTGCCGTCTTCAATGTTAACTGTTGTCTCATTCTGCCTTGAATGATCACATGTAACTGTATAACCCTCCAGAAAATTTCTATTTAAGGAAATTTCACGCTGTAAGCCTTTGTCTAGGATGTTTGGTATATGTGAAGCAGAAATAGGATCAAACAAGCAATGCTCTTCTCCAGCTATATTTTCATTATTAACATTACTATTAATACTTTCTATATTGTTCATGTGCTGACCATTATTATTAGATTTTTTAGGTGCTCTTTTTTTAATAATCTTATCTTTCTTTTCTTCACTTTTCTGCAGTTTCCCGTATGTACCAGAGACCTTCAGAAGGTGACTAATAGAATTAAAGAAGCTAAGAGGTCTGTCATATGTTCTCCTAGAGCTCTCACAGAGGGTATTCTCCGTGCTTTTATATGACGGATATTTTGCTCTTCTATACCAGAACCTGGATTTAGAATTAGACACTGTGCAATCATCGCTACGAACGCGTTCAATGCCGACTATCACAGCTACCCCATTAACTGCCCTTCCCACTGTATGCAGATCCTGGCTTTCCACAGTTCCTAAAATTGAAGATAAAGTTTTACTTATCCTTGACTCTGGTGCTTCCTCTTCCACAGATTTTTGTAACAAGCTGGTTTTCTCCTCATTCGTGCTGTTACTCAATTCTTTACTGAAGCAGCAGCCCATGTTTAGTAAGTGGTGTCAGAGGAGTCTTCTCATTGCAAATCACCTTCCTCTACACACTAAACTGACTTTCTACTGCTACTGAGGAGGCAAAGCCAACACCCAGCTGCCAAAAATAGCACACTTTAAAACCATGCAGGGGTTCATATGTCATTGCCACTCAAAGTTCAAATCCCAGTTGCTGAGCAATGTTTTAGTATTTCATTATATGCACTGTAATAGTGAAGCCAAATAATTCTCCTAAAGAGATTATAGTCTGTTTACAAGTATTACCAAGTATTATGAACTTCCATCGTTTAATTTCCTGAAGAGTTTCCTTCATACAAATCATTAAAATATTTAAATGACATCTTTCACAATGTCCAGGCATGCCAAAAAAACTGCTTGCCTTCATATTTAATACAACTCCTGCTTTCTATACAAGGATAAATGCATCCTGGCTTCACATATTTAAATCTGATTTGAAGACTAAACTAGTGGAAGCTATTAGATCAAACATATTTTGAACCATTTTCTCCTTGTCCTCCCTTCCCCCAGAGCTGACCAAGATTACTTCTTTAGGAAAAACAGGCTAAAGATAGACAAGACCTCATGTATTCCATTGAACAGTCATCGTACGTTATCAGAAGCTAATTCTGTTCCAAGTCTTTTTTTTAATTCGTTATCTGCATTAAAAAAAAAAAAAAAAAATACATAATCCCTCAGCGGTTTACAGCACTGAAAGGGGCATCAGGATCATCTAGCCATCTCATGGTACTATAGCAGGATTAATTATACTTAACTTCCAAAAAATTTGTGTATTCTCTTACAAAAAAAACTTGGACAGATTTAAAAGGTAGTTTGACTAAATGTTACCTTTAGTATTACCAAAAGTCTGCTCCCAGTGTAAGCAATTTTTGTTGTATGTAATCTGACTTCTTCCTGACCTTATGACAGCTAGAACATCTTTATACACGTGCATTTACATATTGGAAGACTTCTACTACTCTAAGTCCCTTTACTTGCTAAAAAAATGATTTTGTTTCTTCAAAAATAAAACCCAGTAAAAAAAGCTGAAAATACCCAACAATCTTTTCTGCTCTAAACAGAATTGTTCGTTATTTGCCTTTACATAACCTTACATCACTCAGACCTCCTCTCAAATCCATTGCTATTATTTCAAATGTCAATCCCATCCCTCAGAGCTCGCAGACTACTGCTACTCTACCCAGTTACTTAAAAATTGGAAAACAGAAGAAAGTAAGACAAGACAGACCCTTAAACTCTAGTTCAAATGTTCTTTCAGCTGTACACTCAGTGCTATTTTTCAATTGGTTGTGCACCTTATGGCAAGTTTAATCAAGATATACTTGAACTAGAATTTTAAGTTAGCCTGGTAACTTGCTTTTATTGTACTGATATAGCAGAATATAGGAGTACTAAGGCTAACTAAAGCAGTTGCCTTTCAACTAACTAGTAAGAGATCTATTTTAATTTCTACTGTAAACTATACTTGCAGGGTAAAGGCTGCTTAACACACAGAGATCCATGCTCTAATATATTCCACTATCACTACTTTCCCCCCCACCCATCCCGGTCCCACCCCTCCCCCCAGGATTGTCATTGTGATTTATTTTAGAGCTGCTTTCATGGAGAGTCACATAGCCTACATAAGGCTTAAGACATGATTCTGTCTTATCTATGTTGTCTATACAGTTCCCATTAAGCATCAGTTCCTCTTTTACTCATTCATTTCTAGTTGGTAAACTAAGTTTGCATCTGTTTAGAGTAATGAGCCAAAACAGAAGCAAGCATTTTTTTGTTTCTTGTGTGATCTGAAGATTGAGGGGGGCGGGGAGGGGGGAAGTTATGCTGCACTGAACAACAGCAAGCAGAACCAGGCTGGATTAAGATCAGGTAGAAGGGAATAGAAAAAAAGAGCCCTTGCTATCCCAAACTTCCCAATCTTATGGCAATTACTAGCAAGCAGCACTGAGCAAGGACTCTAGAAATTGAAATGTTTCACTTCAGTCTACACTGCAGTGACTATGAAGCACTCCTTATACAGCATGAAATGCTTCTTTCCTCTGAAGCTTTTGCAAGGTATTTAGATTTTTATTTTGAGTAATTTCTTATCCTACTTCTCTTTATAAATACTTTATGTAACAGAAAAAAGTGCAAAGCTGTAATACAACTGCCAATGCAGCTTTTTCTCTCCAGACAAGTATTTTGCTCATAGTACAAATGAATCACAAAAAAATAATGTGCTTTAGATTCTCAAACACAGTTTACCATATATTTAAATGCCATATAAATTTAAATACCATATGCAGACTCAGATTTGTATATGTGAAAGAATCATATTGTCTAACTTTCAGGGGAAACCTCCTATTCATCACTAATCCTCTGACCATAAAAAAGATTGCTGAATTGGCTAGGGAATCCATCCCCTCCTCAGCACGTCTGCTCTGAAATTGCAAAGTAAGAAAAGAGGAAGACTATCCTGCCCCCCCCCCAGCTTATCCAGTATGTGAAGGCTCAAAGTGCCTGCAGATACATTGTTCTCAAGAACAGGAAGTCTGATGCATCATTGCTGCCATCTGCTGCATTTTTTTTAAATTCTCCCATGGGACAAAGTTATTCAACATGCTTGGATCCAGGCTTAAAACTACGACAAGCCACTCCTCTTTAGCATTCCCTGGAACTAAGAACAGGGAAAAGGGGAGGGAGTTACTTATAATAGGTTTGGTTTTTGTTTGGTTGGTTGGTTTTGTTTTTTTTTTTAGAAGAAATGCCATGAGCAAACAATTCAACTGTTTTTAATGTCAGCACAGTCACAGTAATACTTGCAAAGTTTACAACTATTCAGAAAACTCCATCAGGTAAACAAATAGCAAGGTTTTTCCCTCTGTGATTTAACCATTACTAACTGCGTGCTTTCTGGAGAGGAACTAAGTGGCTTTAAGATACGGACCAGGGCAAGGTCCACTTTTCCAAGTGCCTTAACAAGCACTTCTGCTATCAGCTAATAGGGAGAAAATGAGTGAAGCCATTCAGGCAAGCAGAAACTTCTTCTAGTTTTCCCATACCCTTTGCCTTAGGTGCAAAGGCACATTTTGTACTTGTTTCTTTGGTTTTATCTAAGAGTTCCAGGGATGATTTCTATTTTTAAGCACCTACAGTGCACATTCATTAAGTCACATTTCTGAATACTATTTATTGTGAGATTACCATTAACAAAAAAAAACCCCAGCAACAGTCATACTGTTGTTCTGCTACATCACCAGAGGTTGGTTGTTTAACTTCCAAGACTTAATAAGTCTTAAAAGCCTTCTGGCTAAGGTAAACACCACCACCTGACTTGAAAAGCACTTTAATAGAATTTCTGCTCTGACACTTCAGAGCCCAGCTCAGCTTGGGGGTGGGTTTTGTTTATTTTGGGTTTCTTCCTTTACACATATATATTTTGGCTCTAGCATATTTCTCATCTACTCAAAGCCTAAATAGGTTTTTCCGTCCGCATGAAACAAAACTGCTATGATGCAGCACTTTAATAACCTGAAGATTTTTTTTTTTTAAATAAGTATTTTAGTCCTATGTCCTGCACACACTTATGCAGAGGGCAAGAAGTCAACATGCTTATTAAGAGGAGTATACCTACTCATCTACTTTCATTTCTACAGGTACCTATTCCTTATCAAGGAATAAGGATTTATCCCATATGTAATCTTACAGACCTTAGTTTTAAAATATAATCTAGCTTTAAAGTCATAACAGCACAAGTCAGAACAGCCCTTACAACCTCCTGGCATCTAACTTCCTTAGCATTTTATATAATCAAGTCATGCAATCTTAACTAGTCCTGAAGAAACAGTGATTATCCTGCACTTCCAGGCCATACCTGATGTCATGCCTACCACCAGTCAAGGGAAAACAAGATGCCACAGCATCACTACTGCAGGCTTTTGGAAACAGCTGGTCAGATTGCTTAACTTTCCCTCCAGTATCTCAAGGTTAGATGGACACACATTAAAGCAATTAAACACTAGCATTAGAAGTCATCTACAAGTGCAGAACTATTCAGCACTTTTCTTATGGTGACAGAAAGAGAGAACACTAGCCAATACTGACCCTTCATGATGCTGATACCATACATGTTCACTTTAAGGTCTAATCTTCCCACCTCTTGTTTAAAGCTATGCATGATCTCATGAAACATTAAATATCAGCTACATGTTATACAAACTGCTACTTAACTCTTAACTGGCACATACTGTATGTAACACTGTGTATTGTCAAATGATCTGAGGATTATATGTTATAGTGCATTTTCACTAAACTGTTACACAGGGTCCTATACTAAACTAGTAAATCTAATTTCCTCAGTCTCTTTTTATTCTATGAGGCTTATTCTTGAATGGGTTGCAAAAGGATTTTTGAATAACATGACCTAGCAGCTCTAAGCCCAAGACATCCTTCCATATTACCGTCTATGAAAAACATTTCAGGAAGTACAGTTAAGTCCCATCTTAATTTTTCTGACTTGCTGTTTTTCTTGTGCTTAGAACCAACAGTATGAATGAACTTGTATTTACAGTACCTATGAGCATTGACAAAATCCAGCACACCACACTGGTGTGAACTCCCACTAAGAGAAGCCCATGGCAGCACCTGATCATTATTCAACTAGGGAGAGAGCGGGTGATGCTCATATCACAATCAGACAGCAGGTTTAAACAGCCCCATGGTAATACCCTCCACTGGAACATACCAACATTTGTAGAACCTGTTGCTGCTTGATGACAAGAATCTCTTCTGAAGTTAATTTCAGATTTCCAAATCAGGTCTTCAATTCAGCCAATTAAGGAAAGAAAATTCTTTGGTTCTTGGAAAGTGCTCTGAGAGGCCACATATTCAAAGGCAGGCAAGGCAGGGGAAGTGTCCAGGATCAATGAGCAAGGAAAGACCATGCCTTTAGCACTAAAGGTTACTTGAGACCTGTCTGGCAGAGACAGGTCATCCAAACTACCTCCACCATGGGATTTGGGTCTTGGCCTCTTCCCTCAGGGAGTAACCTCTAACTTCTAGCAACAAAGTGTAACTGATCAAAAAGGAAACAGAGAATGAGTGAAAAGCCAGTGAAACACAAACACTGACTTTCCTGGTCCAGTCTAACAAGGGCTTTCTCAGAAAGAGCAACTGCCAATCAGGATACCAAAAACTCTAATGACAGATGAAGTGACTAAGCCTGCCTCTAGGTTAAAAAAAAAGCCAGAAATACTGGCATATTTAACTCCAAAATTTATCAAAGCTAAGACTTTGCTAGTATCCTCTAAGTTATCTACCTCCAACTTGCAAGTGTAAGCTCCTACTAACAAGCTATTTATGAGGATCCTCAAGTTGACACCTTCCTTCAATTGACTTGCACGCAAAACTAGTGAAATCTTGATGCTAAATTCTACTAAAATCAGCCAAACTCAAGAGGAGTTGTTGGAAATTAACCATGCTAGGCCTGTGGTCAATCTACATTAGGCATTAAATAGCACATATTTTTATAGCTACTGCAAGGGAGAAGAAAAGACTTAAGTTTTGTTCCTGACAAAGAAAGTAGACTGACTAAAGTGATAATTAGAAAAATTTATTTATTGTAAATATTTAAAGATATAACAAGAAATACTTTATATAATAACTTCAGAATTAAGACTAGCATACAGGGAGTTATTTTTCCAAGATCTACAGAGGTTTATCAAAATTTCCATTAGCAATTCTACAACTTTCCTCCTCAACTGCCACAAAAGCACTTGGACTAGGTATTAACAGATCATAGTAGAACAGTACAGCTCAAACAGCTAGGGGATGTAATTCAGCAAATTTATTTAAAGTCTTAAAAAAAATAATAAAAGACTCCTAGAAATCCCACTAGATACCACAGCAGTATGGCCCCATATCAAATACACACTGAAGCAGGGATCACCACCACCGACATGAACATACACCTTTATGCAGTCTAGCTCTCTGATCTCAAAATAATCAAGACACCCAAAAAATAGCAGGTGATTTTCAGTTAGCCTGAAGCATGTACTTGCTAAATGCAATCGAGTCAGGACTTCAGAAGTTTTTCTCCTTTCTATCACATTTTTGGAAAGATGAACGCGTCTTAATTATTTTAGTTTTTTAACTTCTTCCAGTACTTCATGAAGTTCTTCTCAAACTGTAACCTCGCTCCCAAAACTTTCAAGCGAAGTCCTGAAGCACTGGTAAAATATACTCATGCAAGTATGCCATTATGGAAGGGACCATCTTGAAAACAACCCTTTTAACAGCATATATTTGCAATGATTCTCATACAACCAAATGACCTGACGCTGTGCATATAAAAGTACAACTTTAAAAGGCTTAATAAGTTACATGTCTCATCTTTTTGGAATAAAATATTCAGCAAAGGAAAAGCTTTAATCTCAAAATAATTTGTTACTTGAAATGCACTATTATAGCACTATGGCTACATTCCAAGGTACCTGAAGCGACATTAGTCTCCTCTACTAAGGAAAAGAGCAGACATTTTCTGAAATCGAAAGAAATGGTTATTCTTTCTCCAAAGAAGCATGAAAGAACAGAAATTAAGGTTTAGATCCAAGTTTACATGTAGTTTTATAAAAAAATCTAGTATGTTGAATTAAAAGAACTAGCATCAATTTGAAGGCTAATCAAACCACCTTTAATATTAATGCACCTGTTGAAAGCATACTGACAGTTCCAAGCTTTTGAAGCAAATCTGCACGAGCCTCTTACTCCAGCTTACACACTGGTTTCTTGGAATCAATGCCCTGAGTACGGAGCAGGGGGAGGGGGAATCACAAAAGCTCAACTTTCAAAAGTACGGCGCAAAAGTGGGTTCAACATTTTCCTCTACTGTCATCCAAGAAAGGAAAAACAGAGCAGAAGAGAATCCAGAATAAAGAAAAAGGAGGGAGAGAGGGTAACAAACAAAAACCCTCCAGCTTTCTTCGCAAAGAAAAGCACAAGTTTAGAGTGTTTTTCAAAATGCTCCTTAGTGCTTCCTGCAAGTTAAGTTGAAGCAGCAAGCATCTGGTGCTTAGCACAGCACAGACTAAGTGCCTAGCAGAACATACACTAAAACTAAACCCTTCAAGTTGTCCCAAGAGGAAACATTCCTCCCAATATACAGTTACCAATCAAAGACAAAAATATAATGTTATAAGTAGAGCTTACACACAAGTCAATTATTCTATCTTGATCATGCACGTAACATTTACTGCAACACCGTATTATCCGCTGTATGCCCTGCCAAAAGCATCACATAAAGCAACTTACTGGATCCTGCACAGTAGCACAGAAGCAGCAGCACGTGCCATTTGGCAGAACTGACTGAGCAAAATTCCTGTTACAGAATGCAATTTCCTATTTGTATGGGTTTGTAGTTTTTTCAATTACAGATACATGCCAAGTGCATTTCCTGCATTTTCCTCACATGTTAATGTGTGAGCTGGAACCTAACTCAGGATTGGTAATACAATTCATGCACAGCCTAAAAAGCCCTGTACCTTAAATGAGTGTAACTTGCAGTTTACTTAAATCCCTTGTAGGATTGAATAAAAGTTAAGTGGAGGCTCCTACTCTGTATGGCAAATTAGCCACCTTCAACAGCTCTGTTCTAGCATTTTACATTACAATGCTATCAGCCCACTGTCTTCTAAAATGTTCTGAGATACAATTTTGATTAAGGCATAGTAAAAAACCTGTTTCATGCAACACAGACACCAGGGGAATATGTAATTATAATACTTACTAGATGCGAACCGTCTTTAACTTCTTGCACTTGCTGCACCTGCGGTTCCGCCACAACTTTAGTGTCCTGATCAGAAGTCATGAGCTGTCTGCTTTTTGGCTGCTCAGAGAGAACTTTACTGGTCACCTTTGTAAGCTGCGGAAATAGGAAGACAAAAGATTATGTAAGTGGTTGTTGAAATTCCTGAGAACTCAGCCGTTCCAGATGTGCCATCCTGATTCAGAGCAAAGGTCTGAAGAACCTCCACACAACACAGTCAGGAGTGCGCGTTCAGAGAAAGCGTTGCGGCACAAGGCGAGGATCAAGCGATGCTGCAGATAGGCTCAGCTCCAGTCCCTGGCTGCCTCGGCAGTGCAGATGAACACTTGCCACAGGATCGGGCAGGGAAATTCCACTGGGAAAGTTTCACTTGATTCTCAGTTTAATTATTCAGATTGATTTTTCAAACCATGACTTCTTCATACCACCCAGTAGACTTATCTAACTTATTAAGAAGCATTTAGTCACAAAACAAACTGTCTTCTACAACTGCTCTGACAGTCACTTCATCTTTGCAAATTTTAAAAAGCATGTTACAACCGTTCTGCTGGATTAGTAATGCTCAACAAGTTGTTCTGCTCCATCATCCTAAAATGTTATTTTATTTGATTAGACAACTATAAAACAGAGTAGAGATGAAAGTCTGACAGCAACTTCGCTTTGAAATTTGATGCTGTCATTTAATACTGTTATTTTGAAAAAAACCCAACAGGTCTTCAAAAAAACCCAGGAAAAACTCATTTAAAGCATAAAGTCTTACAAAGTAAATACTGGGGTCTAAAAATCACAGTAATTTTTAATTTTTTCTTTTCTAAAAGGACAATGAGCAAGTTGTAATATGCTTTTTGAGTTACTTACTCACATGGAAACTCCAGTACTGCATCTGTTAACAGTGCATGAGAGAAATTTATTGCCTTCAAGTTGATGACACCAAACTTTAGGATGAGATTCTCTATGATCTCCTTAAAAAAATAAAAAAGTAAAGATATGCAGCACAGGGAAGGCAATGATATTATTCCATTCTTTAGCAGCATAAACTCCTTGTAGGGTATCTTGACTCCAGAAGACTGGAGTTAAAAGTATTTCTTTCAGTCTATAGCATTATGGCCTTCCTCTGCTACACTATATTGCAATGGGCAAAAGTAAAATCCTTTCATACAACTGACTGAATACATTGCAAAATTTTTGAATAAAATTGTGACATTCACCTATGAACTGATTCAAGCGCCTGCATTACGGAACTATGCAGAAGATAAGATATTTTGCACACACAGTTAAAGAAACAAATATACTCCCATCTCCGACAGGACGCATTATTTAGCTTAGATTAACAGTTCCTTATCACTTCATGCTATTCATGTAAAGTCAGCATGAAAAATATGTTTTTGAAATAAACACATGCACTGTATCACTGTTATATTCCTGGAAGTTTTTTTTCCCCCTTAACACCCTGCCTCTCATCTTGGAATAGAAACTATTTAAGCAAGGGAAAAATAACACAGACAAAAAAACCACACAGAAAAAAAATTAAAAAGTTATACTGCCCCTCACATACAGTGTTACACACACATTAACATACACAGAGTTTACATGGCAGAAAGTCTGGAATTCATTCAGGATGTTTGTGTTTTAAAATAAACAAAAATCACCCTCGGGATGGAAGTAATTTCTCAAAAGCATTAAATAGCTAAACTCTGTGCTGCTTAAACCCACGCGTGGGAAGCTGTATGCACATTAACACTGCGGAAGGATCTAAGCTTCTTGCAGAATGCTTCTGTTAATATTCTTTAAAGAAACTGGTTTTAGCCTTTTAAAATTTTGGATTACTATTTTTCTAAAAAGAAGAGAAGACTTCTTACACAATTCATGCTCACTGTATATAATCTCCACTGCTGTTCATACTAACCTTGAGCACGCACACTAGTCCAGATTCACAAGCTGAAGTCTACTTTATAGAAAGACAAATGTGTGTCAGTCAGCAATGATGTTATCTGCTCAGCGTTTCGATCCCCAAATCAATGCCAAGGTACTTCTCTGCATCCCTCTACGTCATCTACTTATCTCACACATTCCCATTCCCTTCTAGGATCAGTCTGTCTCCAGTCACACTGCAATCTCTTTCATCCCTTGGTATGTAGTGTTAGCACCAGTACTTTGTAAATCTATGGATTGTGGAAGGAAAACAGCTAAGATCATGTGAGTCTTAACAAACAAGAGTAAAGTTCCACTACACATACGTCCTTTAAAGCATTTCCTGACTGGCCATCAAGCACAAAATACTCAGCTAAATCATTAATTTTGGCTAGGGGTAGACAAGTTGTTAGACAACTCGATAGATAACACGCAACTGCAACGTGCACATTGCAACTTCAAATTTCTTGGGTAAGCCACCAGCAATCAGAGCAGCACATCATACTCCTGCTTTTCAGAAGTCCTTCAGATGAGATTACACAAGATACTGATCATAAACTAGGTCTAGATCGAAGCTCTAGGCAACTCTGTTTGGATTACTCAGACTAATAATCATACCCTCGTTAGTTACACAGATTTCTCGATACACACTACACCAAATCCACTCATCTTGTGAACAAATTATTTTTAAGAACTACAATGCCAAACCCATATATTTAAGTTGCATTTTGATCACTAAGGATCAAAATGGCTCTCAAAACAAGTGAGATACTCTGTTTAAAGAGGATATTTGACCTGCCTTCTAAGTCCCATGCTGTTAACCACAGTCAGCTATTGCCTTTCTGCAAACAGGTAAGCCATACGGGAAGACCCTCAATGCAGAAGGCATTTCCTTTGCAATTTTCTTCACTTAGGATGTCACACTGCTACAAGTTCATGGGATGTCAAGTGCTTTGCTGCAAAATCCCATCTGTTGTGATATACTTTAAAATGACTTCATGTGCAGGGCTGTTCTGGAAAGTTAGCACCATCAACTTTTCCAGCACAGAGTTGCCACTACAGTGTTTGTGGAAAAGGCAATAGTACTTTAGGGAGAGAAACAATAAAAATCACAAAATGTTAAAGGCTCTTCACAGGGCCTGTTTTAGCATGTTTTTCATTAGTATTGATACCTACTTTCATACACAAGCTTATTTACAGGAAACACAATCAATATCCACAATCCAATAGCACCAGAAACTACAGGTCAGGATTGATATTTGGAATACAAGATATTATTTTTGATGCTAGTTTAACAGTCAAATTAGTGAGCAAGTTAAATGCAGCATTTTAATGCAGTCATAAAAATTATCATCCCACTGAAGAGTTAACTTGTCCACCATTTTCAAAGATATACTGACTTGACGATTGGTAAATCATACCTTTGCATAAATACACGCTGCTGCAATAAGTAGGAGACATTCAAGGGAAAAACGCAAGTCAGCAGACCTGATTGAGACAGAGCTAACAATACCTATGGCAGAACATTGAGTTGTCAGAAGAAGACTTCAATTTTTTTCATTCAAGTTATTAAAAATAAACTCACAAGAAAAACTTTGAGGCACACAATCTCTTAAATAAGCTTTTAAATAATATTTCTAGTCTATAGCAAGCAAATTCACAGAAAAAAATAATCCATGTCTTCCACAAAATATGTCTAGTCACATAGTCTAGAGAATGGCCTGCATTTATGAATTTTGAAGTGCACAATTATAATTTTGTAATATTACACAAAATTTCAATTCTGTAAATGTGTATACTAAACTGATTTTTCCTTCTGGCTTGTCATTCGGTCATCAAAGTAATTAATCAAGTTCAGCAACTTCAGATCACAGAACAGCAGGGGCTGGAAGGGACCTCTGGAGATCACTTAGTCCAAGCCCCCTCTCAAAGCAGGTACATCTATATATGTTAAGAGCAAGATACATTATGTCAAGAGCAAAGTTACTCGAGACATGCAAATACTTATTTCCAGAACTACCTAATCCAAGAGGAATTGCACGGATTCTTTTGAGGCTCACCAAAAGCAGTTCAAATGTGGTTTGTAAGTAGGCACTTATCCCCCAGAAGTTTAAGATACAGGTAAAAATATGTTTCTTTATAAACCATAAAACATTCAACCATGAAGCCTTTACTGTCTCCAAAATTGTAATAAACTGCTCAGTCTGCTAAATTAGTAATTGCAACAGGAAGGGGAAGAGCACCTTAATACAGTTATTTTCTCATTAGAACGACGACAATGAGGGCGGTAACTCCACACGTACTTGTACAGATCTGTCCCTGTGGGCACCCGGGCAGCAATGGTTAATCTGAGGAGTTACAAGAATATTCTCAGGAGGGACTGAGACCATCTGGCCAAGTGACACAGGCAGCACATATTTCAGCCTCCTGGTTTCCCTCTGCAACATCCACAACCACCTTCACAAATAAAAAGTTGTGGGTTTGGTTTTTTGTTTGTTTCCTTCCTTTTTGGTTTTCTGCTGTTGGTTTTGGGTTTTTTTTTTTTGTTTTTTTTTTTTTAAGTTGACAATATGGTTCTTTTCTGGCAAATATTTTCAAATGTATCTTGTTATAATAATTCTATCATTTCAGAAGATACCAGATACAAACCAGCAATGGTATACAGGTAAGCACACACAACCACAGGATCATGCTTGTCTGGGTGCCAAGCCAAGCACAGCTGGGACTGCTCTCATTCAAAAGCCACACGGGTGTGTTACTGTGGTGCCAACATCAGGCTAACCTTTACACTGCATTTTAGTTCAGGTTTAGGTATCCTATAGTACTGGCAGAGTTAATGTTCAACTGTCTGAAGTCATTTATACACACACTGCATCCACATAGACCACAACCTTGCAAACAGCTCGGAAAAGACATCTACTGGATTGTTATATAGCCAAGGCAAACCATCACTGCCCCTGCCAACGCCATCAAAACCTCCCTCGAGTGTAGCCCCCAATCCTCCCACCTCTGCTTTCATTAGTAGGCATCTCTAATTTGCCTAATTCATATTCAAAGAGTGCTTTTATGCAGTCTGTTTTGCTGTCTAGAGTTACAAGAGTATGAGTAGCAGCATGTGTTCTCTAAATCAAACCAGATAGATCTGTTATTTAAAAACATGCAAAACCCCAAACAATGCTCTAGGGCTGAGATCTTGCCTGCCAACTTTCAGCCCAGAGTAATCAGCCCTTAAAAAGAGATTTACAAATGCAAGTGCTGACAACTAACTTTCACACTGCAAACAGCAACACCATAAAACAAAAAAGCTCACTAGAATAAAAGATCTTTTCATTGCTCTTCCAGCAAGCACAAACAAAAATAGATTTGAGTTTGGCTTTGTGCATAGCTCTTCCTAGCAAACGTTTTAAAAACTCTAAACACAGATTAAGATAAACTTTTCACAAGGCTAATACAGAAATACACTTCCAGTAACATGAGAAAGACTAAAATGTTGTCAAAACACAAATGCATTGCTTCACTTGAGCCTCCTAACAAACTTCCAGTTGCAGGCCAGAAACCCTCTTTCTACTGTTGGAGATAATATACTTTCTCACCACCATATGTCCAGGAGCATCGCCACACTGCAGCAGAAGTAATGAGAGCTACCCACTGACTTCAGCTTTGAAAAGTTTTAGCACCTGAATACATCACATAATTGATACGAGAAATAACAGATGCCTCTTCCAAAAGTATGCTATTAATTTAATACATTAACTTCTGTTTAAACAAAGTTTACTTTTCCTTATTACTTTCACAAGTGTTCTGAATACCCAAAGCATATGTAATATATCAAGAGTTAATCATGTTCGACATCCAGGTAAAGCTGCTAACTCAGATAGAGAACAGTTAACTTTATAGAGCATCATCAGGAAAAACTGACTGTCCTGGTTTTTGCTAGGATAGGGTTAATTTTCTTCTTAGTAGCTAGAAAGCACTGTGTGTTGGTTTCAGTGGGGATTGTGATGAGAAGAAATGTTGATAACTACAAGGACAATGGGCTTGGGCAGTTTCCAAGAAGAGAGGACTGGAAGGGGGGAGTGGAGAAGAAAAGTGTAGTAGTCAGTAAAACCCAGAACTGACAGTTGGATATGCCAATAAGATATTCCATAGCATATTACGTCATGTTTAGTATAGGAAAGGGGGAGATTCTCTTGGGAATCACTCAGGCTCGTTTTTCCACCATTGCAATTTCGGTTTTGGGGTTCCTTTTCGCTCCTCTGGGATCGTGACCTACTGTAGGTGATTCTGCTCCGGCAGGGGGATTGGACTAGATGATCTTTCGAGGTCCCTTCCAATCCCTAACATTCTGTGGTTCTGTGTGGTTATCAGCGGGTGGTGAGCAACTGTACTGTGCATCACTCATATATATATATATATAGCTGTTATCATTATTACTCTTATTATTCTTATTATTTTAATTGTATTTTTACTCTAATTATTAAATTGTTCTTATCTCAACCTACAAGTCTCCTGACCTTTACCCCTCCAATTCTCTCCCCGATTCCCTGGGCAGGGGAGCTTCGAGTGGCTGTGTCTTTTTTGGCTGCCAGCTAAGTTAAACTTTCCCTCTATCTTAGCGTTATGAGCAGTGATAAAAACTGGAGCTTGCAATTTTAATCAGCCAGCTGTTTTAGAAGACTTTCAAAGAAAGATTTCAGCTGTTAATGCAAGAGTTGAACCATCACCCCACTGCATGAGGCATATGTTACCATTCTGTAGATGAATAACGCTACAAAGCTGGATCGTTCTGATACAGAAAGCCTGTGACACAGCTTAGGGGTTTTCATCTTTCCTTTCAAAGCAGGAAATCATTCTCTTTACAGAGCAGATGTGACAAGTAATCTATCATTCAAAGGATGGCATTATTTAAAAGAAAATATACTGTGAAGTGGTTACATTACCACCGTGGACAAAATAGCTGCAAATGAAAAAAAAAAATAAATCTAACAACCCCAAAAAGTGCATTTGTCAGTGGCAGTCTGCAATCATCACTGTGCCTAAGTCAATTGTAAACTCCATATTACACAACAGCAATTAAAAAGCTGACATGACATAAATATTTAGTCACAGCATATGTCTACATAAGTTAAATACTGAATACACTACTATTTTAAAAATCACCACAAGGCTCTGCATTTGTTTAACTACAAATTAGTTGGGGGAAAAGTTGAAGTTTCACCTCTGAAGCTTAGCCTGACCCAGACATTTATTAACATCTGCCAGATGAAGGTTTCAAAACGTATGTGTATCCAGCATACGTGCCAGCACGGTGGCTGGCAAGTTAGATTTCAAAAATCCAAGAAAAGTACTGTCCGATTTGTTTCAGTTTTCCTTCCTGCCAAGAAAATTGCTGATGCCCCAGCAGTCCCCAGGCAGAACAATGCAACTCTGTGGTTCTTGAAGAGGAACAGGGACGTAAGCACCGGGAATGAACCTGCCATTGGACACTTGGCAGGTGCAAGGCATTTTAAAACCCACACGGCACCCGGGTGTTAGTAAGAAACGCACTGTGTCAGAAGACCACCTAGACCTCAACGCTGGCTGTTTTTAACATTCTGCAATAGAAAACACCAGCAGAAATGGTTTAGAACTGCTGCTGCATCTACTTCACAAGTTTAAAAAAAATCTTCAGTTCTTTGTAAGGTTGATAGCCTGCAAAACTGTTCTGCAGTTCTAATTATTCTATTAATTATATCTTCAAACACAGTCTCTCCTCTAAGAATGGCTGAGATTTCAAGAGAAACAATAGCAATAGAAAACAATAGAAATCTTGCTATTTAAAGGGAACACAGCATTTCTTTATTTAAAGATCTATGAAACATTTCTGCACTAGGCTTCACAAGCAATTTGCAACTCCATCATTTACTGAGCCTTCCAACTCGCACACAAACCCGTGTGATAGAACCACACACCAAAACTGATTAGTCTGCAAATCCAGAAATTCAGATGGTTACAGTAATTAGTTGTCTGAGAGATACCAAGCAATAAGTTACTAAACAAAGGTGATAAAATGACGAAGAAAGCACATAGTGGTAAATGATAAGTACTCTATACAGAGGTATATGAAAAACCCAGTAAAGAGCGAGAAAAATGGGAAGGGTGTAAAGTTACAACTTTATTCACTCATCTAATCTCAAACAACAGGAAGAAAGATCTTGATAGTACACAGAAGATAACAGGATGACCCCTACAAACAAATAACCCTGATTACCTTTTTTATGCCTAGCCTTTTAAGCATTGTATTTTAAATATATATGCTCAAAATAAAAGGAAATCTTTCCACTATAGTGGAAGGTCCCACACAGAATTTTTGCAGATCTCTTGCAAACCAAGAAGGTAAGTTTTACACACAGATACTATCTGATGCATGCTCAAACATCACTCAAGATACAGATTAATAAGCCTGTGGATCACATCCTCCTTCAACATTGCAATGCACCAGACGTTTAATAGTGTATAATCTACAAAAATCTTACTATTTAAGAATGCTAGGAGTGCCTACCGAGACAGCAGTAACCCACTGGGAAGAAATTTTTTTGTCTGATAAGAGTTTCATGTGCCTTGAAGACAAGTGTGATTGTGTCATGAGCAGGTTTCAGTTTGCTTATGGCTTGTTTTCAGTTTTCAAATCTGAAGCAGCACTCTCCTGACTACAGGCTGAAGCACGTAACATTAAGAAACCCATCTCATTAATTAACAAGGGCTGCTTCATGTAGCACATCCATCACAAAGCCGCAAGTTTGTTTTCCTCACTGTCAGTGGACTAACAGCACACATCCTGCAGGTTATCCATAAAGATGCGTATTTATTTTCTATTACAACTTTCACGTTAGACAAGATATTCTTTTATCAGATGATGATTTCAAAAAGCACTAAACTGTTAATTAAAATAAACTCCCTACTCTCCCATTTATGCATTATCTGAACAACCCCCCCAATGGCAGAGTTAAAGTTGTTAGCAGCTCAGCCAAACCAGGTCATTCTGAAATGAAAGGTGGGATGCTACCTTAATATGAAGCATTAAAAGAAAGTTATTCTCCATAACTCCATTCTCTCTTGAAAAGTTGTTTTATCTAGTTGAATGCAGAATCACAAATTCTACATTCATTACCAAGGCCTACAAAAAGCAGACGACATCTCACACTGGAGGAAAAAGGTCTTTCATATTTCTCAGGAAAGAGATCAAGAATGTGCCACTCAAGCACATTAGGCAAGTACCTCAAAGTATGGTGATTTTCCATCCACTAAAATATTCCATCACTTGCCCTCAGTTACATTCACGGGCACTTGACCTCCTCCCTACCTCCCAGCCCTGGTGTCTTTCTTTATTTTTCCAAGACAGAAAACATCACTACCAAGAACAGAATTGGAATAAATTTGAACAATCCCCCTTTTCTACAAACAGTTAAACAGAGAACTACACAGCAGTTGTTTGCACACACACTTTACTTCTGGAACCACCAGAAGAGTAGTAGAGAGGGGACCCAAGAACTGACACCATTAATCCTTTCTGTTCTCTAGGAAACCACCAGCAGCAGAGTCCTGCAAACCAAACCAAGTACTGCGGTTCTGAGTGAAACTTAGCAAATCAAGTCCACGTCACTCTGCTATTACTCTTGCCTACAAAGCATCACAGGTAGTTCCTACTGCAAGAGAAAAAAAATTTAAAAAGAAAAGAAGACAGAAACATACCTGCAGGATCTTCACGAGAGAAATCCCAGCAGAATGCCTGTATTGAATCAAAGAGTGAAAGAACAGGTCAATGCAAGCCACTGCTCCTTTGCATTGAAAAAAAAAAACAACCAGAAAACCAATTAATCCTGAACACAGGGAAACGATGCTTCAAAGTACCTAGAGAAGGACAAGCCTGGAGTTCCAGACCCCACACTCTGCATAGTATTTCACACATGCTTCTGCTTCTGAGCTGTATAATAGAGACTACAGATGTTAAATGAGCCTAATCATAGAGGAGGCTAACTGTGCATATAATCCTCTAAAAACAACCAGCCTAAATAATGGCCAAGTATTAAAAAAAAAAGTTTATGCCTAACGTGGGTTAAGAGAAACTACAGAATGTGATTGAAGCTCCCTTCTTCCACAAGATTTAAAAAAATTAATTTATTTTAACAACTAATGAGGTTTTCATCAGAGTGCAGGCATCATGTTATACTAACCCACTGCTCACATTAATTTCTTGTAACACTCTTATCCACCTGCATTTACCTGTTACACTGGACTAAGCTACGAGGCGACAGTCTGTGCTTGCACAGCGTCCAGTGCAGTGGGATTCCATCTGCAAATACAAGTAAAGCTGAGGCAATGAAAAAAAAAAAAAAAGTCATGTTGGTATTTTTATTAATATACATAATTTTAACTGCTAAAACTGTTTACCTACTACACAAATATTAACTCTAGATGCTTTGGTGTGATCTTTGATAGGTTAATTGCCTTTTTCTCTGAAAGTCAAAGCTTCTCAATAACTTCAGATATCTTTATGCCTACAAATTAGCTGGGAGACTATTCCAAGCTTTTAATGTAATACCAATAATTAATGTAAAATACTGTTCACTGATGCGGAAATTACTTTTTTCACTTAATGCAAACATTTGGAAAGCATCACAAAAATCTGTTTCTGAAGTTTAGCACCATCAAATGCAAATCCTCATCTAATTCATCACTAACTATCATCATCCATGTTGCTTCTCTGCACTGAGGTCACATGAATTAACAATTTCACAACACCTCTGTACATGCAGAAAGCAGATGACCAAGACACAATTGACTAGAAGCAGTAAATTGAATTGGAAAGAAAATTAAAGTTTGCCCTGGAATGGATGGGGAAGGAGCTGGTAGCTATTAGTACTAATGACTATGAATTTAACAAAATATTGTTCATCTCTATACTGTATTTAAATAGTCATTTTCAGAACACTAAATGATAAGTTAAACTCTTAAACTCTGATTTATTTTAAATAAGAGAAACTTTTTTAAAACTTCCACATATCTTATTATATTACTCTATAGTAACAGTAAACCTATATTACTCCTTCCCATAGCCAACCAAAACATCACATGAAGAGATTAACACACCTATCAGAAAAAGCCATGTGAAAGCATTCTCAGATATTTTTTTCCCATAAACCACAGTTCTTTATTTTGACACACATCTTACTTCCAGCAGGTGAGTTTACTTTGGCACTCTGGATACTAAGCCTGACTCATTCTACCACATCTTCTCTGAACTCATGCACACATGAGATATTATTATGCAAGGATAATATATTGCATAATAATGTATTTTCCTTGTTTCCCTTCCCTCCCCACATGGCTGGCTTGCTCTCATTTAAACAAGGGCTTTTTGGGGGTTTGCTTTTCTTCAGACTCTACTAAAGGGAAGTCAGAGAGATTAATCTTCCTATTCCAATGCTGAAGGAAGCAACAATTAAGTATGCTAAGAGCTCAAACAGAGCAGTGAATTTTACAGCAACTGTTGCACTTAGAACAGAAACTGCCTCTCATAATATAGGACTGAAACTGATTCCTGACTTGGAGTGAAAACTAGAAAAGATGCTGAACTTCACTGGCTTACAGACTCACCAGCATCTCAGTGTGCCAGTCTCACATTAAACCGACCTGTCATAAATCATGTTTACTTCACAAAACAACTACAAGTTCTACAATATTTTACCAGCTGCTTCAAATTTTTAAAGCTAAGATGCAGCAATTTGGCCTTTCCTAACTCTTCAAAGAAACACTACGTCTTCAAGAGTTATGACACATGACAAAGTACCAGCAGCTTTAGCACTTGCTTAAAGGGAACAAGTTAAATGTAGTGCATGAAGAGTGTCAATTTAGCAATGCTGGGAACAACGAACTTCCTTGTTTCAACTACTGAATGTTCCTCCTCTTGATTTACCAATACAATCTTTAAGTTTTCCGCGTTCTTCGCTACTCTGCTAACCCGAGAATGGCCAACGCACACTCATGATGCTGCCTGTGACTCTAGGGAAAGGAAATAACAAACCCAGCTCTGCCGGGCAAAGTTTTGTGGACAGCACCTTCTTTGGAAAAATTCAGAAGTTGGCAGAAGAGGATGCAGTATTTTATCAGGAAAGATAGGACTAAAAACATCACTTGAAGCTCTAAGGTTAATATTTAGGGCACTTCCAAGGGTGAGGTTAGAAGTCTGACCTTCTTTAACAGGTCTTAATAAGCTTATCGCAGAATATTGCTATTATTTGAATTCCATGTTTCAAGTCTGCAAATAGTGCAGTGCTTAAACAAGAGAAGGTTAAAAAGTGTATTAGGAACTTGTAGGACACTTAATATTTTTAGTGCTCTGAATTAAGACACACACATAACTTCAAAGCTGATTAGCTAAGTACTTCATCATTACACTCTTTGACCACACAATAAACACTTAATTCAGGGAAGCAGAAATCTTACACCAAGGATCTCAAATTCAAATGCAGACAGAACTAGAATTCTGGAAAAGATCTGAAGCAGGCTGATGGGACAGCTGTTACAGTGCTGCTACAATACATCTTTGATCAAAACAGGTCCGAGAAAAGTGAGAGAGAAAAAGGTCTACACCTATATGTAAAATCCAGGTGGGAGGCACATATGGAACCAGATAAAGTGTTGATAATTACAGTGATAAATGAAAAGTTAAAATGACAATTTTTTTTCCAACAAGAGTGTATACAATAATCCCTGTCTATGCAAAGATTGTTTTAATAAACAGCTGTTTTTCAAAACAAACAGCCTAGGATGAACTCCCCTCAGGCTTTGGGTTTTGTTTTGTTTTCCAGATGACTTAAAAGGCATTCATTTACCCAAAACATGTTAGCCTAAATTTTGAAACACGTTCAGGACCAAATATAAAATGAAATTAAACTACTTACAGAAGAAGCATGATTTAACTTTAAGGTTCTGTAATAAGAAAAGGAAGCTGTTTTTACCAATGATTATTTAATTAGCCTCTTCACCAAAAACAGAATTTAACCCAAATAATCCAGTCATTTTAGTATTACTTCCTCTTTTTAAAAAAGCCACCATCCTCCATTACAAGATTCACCAAAATCAGAAGCAACTTGTGCTTACTTTTAAAACACTGCATGAAAGACTATCACCCACTGGGTGCACATTCGTTCACAGTTAGAGCACCCCACCTTTTTAAGGTATCACTGTAATCAAAACTACTGGTAATTCAGGTTTTGACTCGCTGTTAAATGATGGACTGTTCCAATATTTGAGCTTGGATTTAAGGACAATAATTCTTCCTTGCAAGTCAAAATAACTGGGCATAGACTCTCCTAAAAATTCCACTGCTTTCTTCAATCCAGGCAGTTAAAATACACAATGTTAATAAAGAAACAGAAAATTATATTCAAAACAAAACAGATTATAAGCTGAACTGCAACAGGTTCCTAAAAAAGGATCCCCCTCCCTTCTTTGCAGTAGAAGTCTTTTAGACATCTATCATGAAGAATTGGACAACAAGCTTTAAACAGGAGCAGAGACACATACCTAAGATCTTGGAGGCACTCCAATGCAGGCAATGATATTTTGCCCAAATTGTTTGCCTCGCTGCTTTAAACAGCAACATGTTGATCATTTTCTGTCCATATCTGTCAGAGAGCAACAACATTGAATGGGAACGAAACTCGGAGATAAGACTGCGAATCCTGCACGTATAGGTAGCTATTTCATAAGCTTTGGTCCTCAACACTTAGAGTAACCGGTGCCCTGATGCATTCTTCACTTTTGCTCTATTTTTCTAATTCCCAGAACAAGAATCAGAAACCAGTAGGATACATCAAAACATTTGAGCATAAACCTTCAGCACCACAGTATGAAAAAGCAAGCTACTTTGGACATTGGCCTGTTGATTCATCAGTTCCTTGTTTGAACAACAGTCAAGAGTCAGGCTCTGTTGTGGGGCAACCTGCAACAGCATCACAACCTGCAAAGATACGCTTATGGATACCAATACTGCCCGAAAACACAACCACAAAGCTGCCAAGAGACTTCACTGTAAAGCTTCTCAAGTATTTCATTAAGTTTCTGACAAGTGAGATTTATCAAATGGTTAAGTATTTTTTCCCTCAACATAACTACTATTTAACTAATATTTTGTTTCTCAAGATTCCCTGTCAGATCACTGGCATCTTATAATTATAAAACACCTGAAAACAGATTGCAGAATATCAGGTCTGCTGAGAAATAGGAAGAAACACTTTAACGGAATAACAGAAATCTACAGTTTGGTGAAGTGAGTTTGTAACTCCATTAGCAAGACACATGGAAGTCTGCCTTATGAATACCATCAATAAAGTATTAACATTCATCATTGTTGCTTATTTCCAGATGCTAGCAGAGAAGGGCCAGTATGAAGCTGAGGAAGAATTTATTTAAGCAAAGGGTTTTTCTATCAAAACACTGTTCTGATACTTGTGCAAGAAAACACAAGAAATCTAAAAGCAAAATTAAACGATAAAGTATTTAGACTTGCAAAAAGCCCAGCACAAGTTTTAGACAAAATATCTCTGTTCTACAACTACACTCAAAACTCAGTATATTCCTCAGCAACTACCACGTGAACTCCTGAGAGCGTCTGAAGATGTAATTTCCAAGGTCTTTATCACCAGTGTTTGCAATTTCCAATAGTGAAAGCGATACAGGCATTTTTGGAAGGAGTCCCTAACAGATAAAGCCATTCTGGGTCTAATTCCTCATAAGCTACCACGTCAGACAAATGTTTATAGATATCTAGAAACATCTACGTTTCTATCTATCTGTTAGTCCAGAACTAAAAGTTGTATATAGCTACTACTGCCTTAAATACATGTACACTGAACTCAAGGAACTCTAGGTGGCCGTAAAGGCAATCCAGAATAAACCTTTACTGCAGGATACACTCTCGGGGACACCAGCTCCTTACACGCCAACAGCCTTATGCGAATAACAACAGAGTTGCTGGAAGTGCAGAGGCGGCAATCCATTCAGCTTATGAACGAATGATTCCTTTTGTATTACATCATTCAACTCCCCATTAAGGAGCTGGACTGACAGGATCCAGAATATGCATAGCCCAGCCCTCCACGGTAAACGAGCGTTAGAAAAGATTAAGGCTCAAAGAAATTGGTGATTCATCAGGGCGTCAAAACAGCGTTTCCCCAATTCCCTGCAATGTTCTAGGACAAGTAGCTAGCCACATATTAGCAACCCCTGCCAGCCTTCCAATTTTGGAGTTAATTGCTGTTCCTGAAACACATAGCCAGACACAAAATACCTGCAGCAGCACACATCACAGAAGGAACACTGTCATGGCTATCCTAATAGCACCATTCTGCTGTATGACAGTCACGCCTAATTTAAGTGCTCCAAAACACCTCTGTTGTCTGCAGGTATTGCTCTGTAGCGCCTGCTTCCTAATAGAGGGGGGGACACTCCCCTGGAGAAAGAGTACTAACAGCAACAGGCACAGAGAGCACACAAACGTGAAAGACCAATGAAAAAACAATCCCTGGCTCCATCACATCATGAAAACTTAAGAAATATCAGCTACGAACCAATTCACAGAATTTGTTTCTCTCTTACACTACTTTATGGAACTTGGGTAGATTAATTTAAATGAATGGGTGGTACAGGAATGAACTTCTTCTAACCTGTTTCTAACAAGTTCCTCAACCTTACTGGTTTTAGATAAATTTTTATCACGAGCCACTCAAAGCCAGCATATCCTTACAGAAAAAGGAACAGATTGTTGGGACAGCAATGGGTCTTCTTCAATTATCCAGTATTTACAGCATCAAATTACTTTTATTGACCAGGTAAAATATCAGAGTTTTATATTCAGAGAAAGTGCTCAGAGGTATTCTATTTTTGTATTTGACTGTTTTGATACACTAGCTTGCCTTGAATTTCACACAGAGGTGTTAATACATAGGAAAAGAAAACAGAAAGCACTAGCTTACAACTGCATTTACATTCTCAACTGGCACCTTTGATAAAGCACATTACCAGTTCAGGGGGGAAGAGGGTGTGCGCATGTGTGTTTTCTCTTTTTTGAGATATCACATAGAACTAGCGTTATTTCAAAGTTTAAGTTTTATCTCACTTCCCCACCCTAATTTAATAACTGGCTCATGTGGTGAAATCCACCTGTTTAGATCTTGTTTTATATGGACTAAAATGACAGTATGAAATTCAGCATGTGTGTGCCTTGCTTTGGGAACAACGTGGTTCATATGCATTTCTGGGGCCTTTACTACAAGAGCAGCTTTTACTCTCATCTTCTCAACAGCTCCCCACACACTAAGGCCTCTTACAAAACTGCAGGAGGAGGGGTTAATTTTCTTCCTTACAACGTCCTATTTTGTAACATCCTTCCTTTCCTACTTGTACCTGTGTGCCCATTCTGAGTGCAAATACAAGAGACTTGCAATACTCACGTTAGTTTAATATCATGGATTACACACAGGAACAAATGCAGCCAAAGACTGTTGCCAACAGTTATCTCCAAGAGTTAAACAAACTTGTTGTCTAAAAAAATGTCATTTTCATAGTAAATGCTTAAAGGAAAAGAATACTATGTAAACCACAGTTTTTACAACATCTTGCATCATATAACAGTTCCTCACACGTGTGTGTACACACACAAACACACAAAAATCACACTCTCAAAGCTTGATGGTCTTGCATCATATAACAGTTCCTCACACGTGCATGTACACACACACACAAAAATCACACTCTCAAAGCTTGATGTTCTCCAGACTTGAAACTGTGTTTCTTTGCTTTCTTCATCTGGCCTCTTCTGCCTTTTTCTCTGTGCCAGCAACAGCCTTCTTGACGCTGCATTTGTCAGCTACCTCCACAGTCACCTTTACACCCTCCTTCCCTGAGCATCTCCAAGACAAGAATGCTCTTCAAGAAGATCGATAAGGCCACTACCCTTGATAAAACCTCCTCCTTTCAACACAGGCAGAAGAGATAAGTGCCCTACGTGCTAATTTGTGTACCTCACCTGTTAATTTAAGAGAATGTAAATGTCTGATGAATATATACAGGCACTATGGAATTAAACATTAATAGCATTAAAGGGCCAAAAAGCCACCTAGTTTAAAAAAATTACACTGATGAAACACATCTACACGTAGCTACTTTGTTCTTTGTAACGCCTTTCTTGCTACCTTTCTGCTGTCACTTTAGATTTGTCACGCACTGTGGCCAGAAACATGCGTTTTCTGTGTCTAGCATGTGCATTTTGTGAGGTAATGTAATAAATATTTAACAAAGAGTTTATATTACCATGCCAATTAAGCTCACAACTGATTTAAAGCCAAAGCCACTGCCAGATACCAGACTTAATAAGAGACTCGGCAACAGATCTCCATAGAACATGTAGATTAGACAAACTTGTCTGTATTTATTTTGTGTTTTGGTAAAATAAACTAGAGTAGTTAATTTCACTCTAATCAAGTAAAACATCAGAGACAGAAATTGCCCACATGGCCACCATGTCTCAAAAAAGAAAATAATCCCAAAGCCCCCACAACTGCCTCCAGCTCCCACTCTTCCAGCTTGCAAGTTTAAGCTCCAGCCACGTATCTGAACAATATATATGTACACATCAGTCATCCACATCTTTCTATGTGTATGTTTGCATTAGAGCAAGTCCTAAAAAGCAACCAAGGCAGAACACACTTGTGCTGTCACCTTTATACCCTCAAGACATTCGTGTGTAAACACTTGAAAAAAACAGAAAGAATTACAAGGGAAGCAATTCAATCTAACCCAGAACGTTGTGGGCACTTAAGGACTTGGTTATATACCGTGGAAATATATTTATTTAGGAACATCAAATGTTTTCTACGAATTCATTTGGGCAACCCTTTTATTTCAGTTTCAATAAGGTGTTGTTTTGTTTTTTTTTCTTCCCCCAAAAATGTAAGAGCAATTAAACATGAGAGTAATTTTGGTTTCCATATAAATAGGATGTACATATATACAGCAACACACCTAGAAAAATAAAATTTCCTACACACATTACAAAGAAAATATGTACTGTTTTCTGTATGTGCTTTATCAGGTCTCACCCTAGCTTTCTCCTCCCTTTCACTTCCAGCAAAAAAATAATTAAAAAATTAGAAAATATCAATGTTGTTCTAATAGCCAGAGTGATTAAGCTGATTAGCTTCATATCTCAAGAATTAACTTGAAGAAATACGTACAAGTCAG
>NW_010293501.1:69012-69611 GCF_000700745.2 Antrostomus carolinensis
AACAGTTACCAGACCAGAATCAAAAACGTAGAGTTGTGAAATCCCAGGAAGTTTGAAAAAAGCCAAAACAAAACACAACATGCTTTGACCTTTGAAAATTTATCCAATCCTTAAAAAACAGATAAGTTTGTCATGGAGCTTAAACCGCATGAAAGGTTAAAGCCTTTCAATAGTGATCCTGAGGCGGTACCTTAGAAAGGTTCCTACTCCAGTTTTACTACGGATTCAGACAGAGGCCACCAAAACTGGGCCAGAGACAAGACGCAGGATCGGAAGCCAGAATCCCCACGGTTTTACCCCAACCGTGACTCAAGTTTAAAGAGTGGTTTTGAAACCAGCTCTCTCTCCTCTCTCTCTCTCTCTCTGTGGCCACGGGCAAGTCTTAACCGCTTTGCCTCAATTCCCTCACCTGCAGAATAAAAATAATTATACTTATCTGCCACCCAGGAACCCTGCACAACACTGTTTGCCAAGCGCACGTCTGTTTAAACTGCGGACAAAGCTATGTAGTAATTTTGAGCGTCTGCACAAACTGAAACTGAGAGTGAAAACAACTCGGCTGAAAGCAGCCGGCCAGGGCCCAGCGACAACAAAACCCT
>NW_010293502.1:0-225 GCF_000700745.2 Antrostomus carolinensis
AAGGTGCCACCAGTAGCCCCTCGGCCACAGCGGTTTCAGGGTGATGACAGGAGGATGCCCACCCTGTGTCATCCCTCCAGGAGCTTCACCCATGGGTGAACACCGCCAGTATACCCTGAACAAGGGTGCTGGAGAGGGTGGGTCACAGCCCCCAGTGTGCCCCATCCCCTGCTCAGCCCCATACAAGGAGCACCCACCAGCTTGGCATCACCCACCTCTCATGGC
>NW_010293502.1:352-7105 GCF_000700745.2 Antrostomus carolinensis
GGGGGAGCACGGCTCAGTGCCAGGACTGGGACAGGATGGGCAAAGGGCTTGAGAGCACTCCAGGGACGCCTGGCCTTGGCGCCACGGCGGGAGGGTCCCCGGCTGTCACCGGGGTGGGACATGAGCTCCTGCCAAACCCTCGCTGGGATGCCATCGAGCTGCCATGATGGATGGATGGAGACAGCATCATCCCTGACCTCGGCACGTGTCCAGGTGGTTAAATCCCCCATTTACCCCCCAAATTTACCATCTGTACCCCACGCAGGTTCAACCCCACGCTGAGGGGGTGACACCCCATCGCCACCCACAAACGTAGGGTTGCAGGGGTTGTTTCAAACAGTCCAGAGCACGGGAACAGAGGAGCCGTTTGTCCTCCCCGCCGGGGCTGGTTGTTTATCTGCAGCCGGAGCTGTTTACATCAGCGACTGGCCCCGATCTCCGCCACCGACACACACACCCCCACCCCGCGCCCCATCTCCGCCTGCACCCCCGCCTCCCCAGGTGCTGTCTGTCTGTCGGGGTTTTACTGGGGAAGGAGGAGAAGAGGGGACAGATCAGCGAGGGCTGAGTCATGGCCTCATCCTGCTCCACACCCAGCAGCCGTCCTGCCCCACGGCCGGCAGCAGCTTTCCCCCACGCAGGATCTGTCCCCAGGAGCTGCAGAGCCCTTTTGCCTCCTTCCATTCTTCAAATCCAAGGGGACCCCCAAATCCAAGGGACACCCCCACCAGCTAAAGTGATACCCTTGAGGACAAGGACCAGTCACTGGGTGCTGCAGGGAGGAGCAAGGCTCAGCACCCATCATCTTCCTCCCTGCGGATGGATGGAGATGGAGATATGTTGGGGGTCAGCTGGATGGACAGAGGGTGGACAGACAGACAGACCATCACCCACCAGACCCCCACAGCGTGCAAACCCCCTCATTTTATTGTCTGACACCAGCCCTGATCCCTGAGGGGTGGCTGGTGGCTGCCCTGTCCCCAAGTGGGGCTCAGCACCCCAGCAGAGCCCTGTGACCCGGGGCGGGGGGGGGGGGGGTCCCGAAGGGCCCCGTTTGCTGGAGAAGAAGCCTTCACCTCCCAAAAGGAAGCAGCTCCTGCCAGGAATTCGAGGCATTACTCAGCTCTGCAGCCCTGGATCAGCTGTTTGGCTGCTCAGAGCCTGGTTTTCATTAGCAACAGAGGTTTTAACACCATAAATCTGCCTCCTTCCTCCTGCCCGTGGCTCTGGGATGGCATCCGAGAGCCTGAACCCTACCTGGGGGGACAGGATGCTGCTGGCAGAGATGCCAAGGGCAGGTTGTGGGATGCTGATGGTGGTTTAGCCCTAATGAGCCTTGGATGTGAGATCTCTCCATGGCTCCACGCCTGGATCCGGCCCTTTTCCATCCCAGGGATGCATTTCAGGCTGGATCCCGGTGCTGGGGAAGCTGCCGGTGCTGGATGTGCCGATGCCGTGGCACACACATGCTGTAAGTTGAGCTGTGCTAGCAGCCTGGTGCCTTGGCTGGGGGTCAAGTGGTTCATTTTGGGCTGAAAACAGGAAATTTGGACCTGCTGGTGGGGGTGAAGGTGGTGATAAGCGGTCGAAGAGGAGTTCGGGGGGTGTTGCGAAAAACTCTCCAGCCTTGCATTTCTCCAGCCAAATTGTGTGCTTGGGAAGTGTCTGGAATCCACTCGAGTTTATTAAAAGCATCTTTTAGGCTCTAGGAAATTAAATAAATATGTTACAAACACCAATTCCAACCCTTTGCTTCCAGGCATCCCAGGTCCAGTATGACAAGAGGGGACACAGGAGGACTGAGCGCAGCCGGCTCCCACCGCTCCCCGGCCAACGCCGATGCTAAATCCAGCCTTTCCCATCTCCCTCACAGCTGGTTGAGGTGCTCCTGCCTCCATCCCCATGGCTTCAGCTTCCCTCCCAGGGGACATTCCTCATCCTGACACCTTCCCCCTTTTTCCCCATCCTCTTCCTCCCACCCATCACAACCTCCATCCCCATCTGAGAGCGGAGCCCACAGTGATGGGGTGAACCAGCTCCAGCTGTTTGCACGTGGTTGGAGATTCCAATTTTGATGCATTTGCTGTGTTTTTTCCAAGAAAACTCATGGTCCTTCCAGCAGGTGAACAGTTACCTGGTTCAGGCAGGGAGCAAACACCCCATCCCACTCCAGGAAGCATCTGTTGTGCCATGGATGCATGGAGGGGGCTTGAGCAGAGCTGAAAAGTGGGGTGTTCATGCAGGCATGCAACAAAACTGGTCAAAAATAGGGTCCCACAGCAGTTTGGGGGAGACTGTGGCTCATATTTGGAGGAAATCCCACAAGATAGCCCGGATCACTCCCCTCCTGGTCGATAGCATCGTGTGTGCCCAGCCGTTGGGTCGTGCACCTACGCCAAGAGCATTGTATCATCCCTGGGACAGCACAAACAACCTTCAGCCACCACCAGAAAAACACAGGCTGATGTATCTTGGCACGTGCTGCTGCTCCTCCGCCCATCTTCCCGCCCAACAACTCTCTGACCCGCGGGACCGCCAGCAAAATAACAGCCCCACAGCCCCTTTGAAACCCTGTGGAGCAACAGGCTGTCGCAATGGGGTGGGCAGAGACGGTACCCGGAGAGGCTGAAGAGCATGAAACCACGAGAGGGAACCTGCAAGGGTGCTTGTGGGCCCAGAGAGAGGGGGATGCTCAGGGGGATACCTCGCCTGGACCCTGACTTTGGGTCATCTTCCATCTCCTTGCATGGGGAGGATGAAGGATGGAGGTGAAGATGCAGGATGGAGGTCAGGATGGGGTTCAAGATGCAGGATGGGGGTCAGGATACAGGATGGGGGTCAAGATGGGGTTCAAGTTGCAAGATGGGGGTCAGGATGGGGTTCAAGATGCAGGATGGGGGTCAGGATATAGGATGGGGGTCAGGATGGGGATCAAGATGCAAGATGGGGGTCAAGATGCAAGATGGGGGTCAGGATGGGGGTCAAGATGCAGGATGGGAGTCAGGATGCAGGATGGAGGTCAAGGTGCAAGATGAAGGTCAGGATGGGGTTCAAGATGCAAGATGGGGGCCAGGATACAAGATGGGGGTCAGGATGGGGGTCAAGATGCAGGATGAAGGTCAAGGCCCTGAGTGCCTCCAAGTCATGGAGAGAGTCAGCAGCCCCTGGTGTGATTCCTCCCACTCCAAGCAATGGGATGGACTAAAGATCCCTGAAGTTCTTGGAAAGGTTTAAATGTAGGTGCTGAGATGAGCCAGGCAAGTCTCAGCTCCAACGAGGAGACCCAAGTGTGAGCCAGGGCTCATCCATCCCCAAACCCACTCCCAGCCATGGGGAAGGGGCTCCACGCTGCTCCCCCTGCCCGGCGATGCCACGAGGCCACTTTGCTGCTGCCACCCCCCCTCTGCGCTGGTAATTAAGTATAATCCATCGGAATTTCATCCCGCGGCCACTGCTGTCGCATCTGGAGGCTGCTGTGGTCTGCTCGTAGCCGGGCTTCATTTCCAAGCAACCACAAGAGTTTTCCATCCTCTTTTGATTAGTGTGTGGTTCCCACCCCAGAACCTTCTGCCAGTTTGCCCCGAGCAGGGCCAGCAGCCCCATGCTCAGCTGGGGACCTTGGCCATGATGACCTCAAGAGTCCCCAAGCATCCCTGATGGGTTAAAATTCATGATGATCCCCTGGTATGGCTGTGCCATCAGCTGGGGACAGAGTCCAGCTCTTGGTGGCATGGTGATGGGGACCTGCCTCCTGCCAGCAAGTGATCCCAGATTCCCAGAAAATAAGCCCGGGATGGGAATCAGCAGCTGATCCAAGAGGAGCTGCCCCAAGTCCTCCCAAGCCCAGGGCTGCACAGCCAAGCTGGAGGTTGCACAGTTGAAATACCAAGGTTTTGCTCAACCTGATGCTCGTGGCACTTCTCCACAGCTCAGTGACTGTCACCAAAGGTGGGGGACCCCCTGGGTGCCCCTGTCACCCCTCCCTGGGGAGCACCCAGCTGCAGAGAGGACACATTGTCCCCATCCATGCTCCCTCATGGGTGGGATAAAACCCTCCAGGAGCTCCTGGTCCTCAGGTCTTGGTCACCCAGAAGGTCCCTCCTGCTGTCCCCAGGTCCCCAGATCCTCTTTGAGGAGCACCCAGCTGCAGAGAAGACACGTCCCCCCCATCCATGCTCCCTCATGGGTGGGATAAACCCCTCCAGGAGCTCCTGGTCCTCAGGTCTTGGTCACCCAGAAGGTCCCTCCTGCTGTCCCCAGGTCCCCAGATCCTCTTTGAGGAGCACCCAGCTGCAGAGAGGACACGTCCCCCCCATCCATGCTCCCTCATGGGTGGGATAAACCCCTCCAGGAGCTCCTGGCTCTCAGGTCTTGGTCACTCAGAAGGTCCCTCCTGCTGTCCCCAGACCCTCCCCAGGCCCCATCCCCACTCATGACACTGCAGCAGCAGCAGCAGCAGCAGCTCAGCCACATCTGGGGTCGATTTTCCATCCAAAGCCACATTCGCCTCTGGGATGCAAAAGCCGCTCCGGGAAAACCCGCGGGAGCGAAGGAAACAGTCGGAGGGGTTGGCTCAGGATGTGGTCGCTTGACCAGGAGGACAGTGGAGCTGGAGGGGCAGTGGGCAGCGCTGGTGGATGGGCAGAAGAAGTAGAAGAAACCTCCCCCCACGCTGTTCAACCAGATCCCGCCAAGAACAATCTCTCTGTGGCCCTGGGGACGGGATTACGCTGAGCTGGAAGCACGTCCTGCCGCCAGCCCAGGCACACCATGACCTCACCACCACGTGCCTCCAAGGAGGAAGGAAAAGTGGAAACTTATCTTTTTTTTCTTTCTTTTTTCTTTTTTTTTTTAAAGAATAACCTTTGCCCGAACTTTTCCTGGGGGAGAGAGTGTGACCCACGACCGGTACCACTCACCCTTTCCACCACAGTGAGCATCACCCCGGGGTGACGCCGAATCCTCCCAACCCACGCGTTGCTCCAGCTCCCTCATCCCCAAACCATGGGGACATCACACCCAGCCATGCTGGAGCTGAGATCTACCTCCCCAAACCCACCTCTCCCTTGTCCCAAGGGGACAGCCACCCCTCAGGGTCACCCTAGACAGGGTCATTGCTATGGGTGCTGCACCCACCCTCCCCATTGCACATCCTCGATGCAGGGAGAGCTGAGCTCAAGCGGCTTCGCAACGCAGCAGCCGGCGTTGGGAAATAAGAGCAGGGGGAAGTTGTGCCCAGGCTAATAAACACATCGAAACCGTTTGTGGTTTCCTCATGGGTTGTATCCTCCCTCTCCTACCCCCATGGTGATGTCCCTCAGGGTTCAGCTCACAGCTGGCAGAGCCACTGACTGAATCTACATCCTACCCCAGAGCTGATGCTGGAGCCATCAGCAGATGCAGAAAGGGAAAGGTCAATTAAAAAGAAGGGAAATGTCAATTAAAAAGAAATGAATTGTCAATTAAAAAGATGGAAAACATGAATTAAAAAGAAAAATATTAATTTCTCCTGGTGAGAGGGGCCCAGTACTGGGATGGAACCCATCTCCATCCTCAGAGATGCCAAAATTACACCTGATCACAGCAGGGACCTGGACAGGATTTGGAGCAGAGACACCTCGTTTACCCTGAGCTGATGGAAACACCATGGAAAAGCAGGATAAGAGCTGGGATCAGCTCCCTGGGAAAAGCCCAAACCACTTGGAGCTGCTCATTCCTCCTGCCCAGTGCCAGGTCTCTTGGCTGGGAGGTCCCAGGGTGGTTTGGCTCCACTTCAGCCCTTCCCCTCGCAGCTGAGGCTCCGTGTCACTGCCAGGTGACCCCAAAAGCAGCACCTTTGCTTCAGGAGGAGGAAAAATGAGCCAAATCCTAGGAAAGTGGCTGGAGCCACAGCTGCCCCGTGCCCCCAGGTGTGGAAAAATGAAACTGGAGCCGCTCATGGGCTAAAATCCCATTTTTTGGGGGAGGGGGGAGGTTTACAGAGAGGGGAGCTGAGCAGCATGGGGGGAACTTCACACCCAGAACATCACGCTTTGCACAAACCCCCCAGGCTGAGCAGCTCAGGGTGTGGATGGAACCTGTCAACCCCATCCTGAAACACCCCACAAGCCACCGTGGTGGCAGCCACACAGTGACAACGGGTGATTTCAGTGACAACAGGTGATTTCAGTGACAGACGGAGGGAGCTTATCCCCCATCCCTGCCTCAGGTCCCCCCCCAGTGCCACCACCCTCATCCTCATCCCCAAACCCACCTCCAGACTCCAACCCAGGTAGTGGGAGGACAAACACAGGGAGCCTCTGCCCTGTGCAGCACCCACAGTCACCCCCAAAGCTGGAGGATCCCACCCTATTTCAGGGCAGGAGGCACCAGCAGCAGCATCATCTCCAGGCTCCAGGTTTAAGAAGAAATCAAACTTAATCCCCAACCTCTAAGGGTCCAAACGAGCTGCTGGCTCCTCTGTGCAGCGCCTGGCACTGGGAGAGAGCAGGACCTGAGCTGCTATTGCAATAGAGAGAAGATAGATTGGGATTGGGACTGGGATTGGGATTGGAATTGGGATGAGAGCCCAACAGAATCCTTGGGTCCCTCCAAAACCCTTTGACCAAGCCAGGGAGGTAAATTTATTCCCCCTCATATCAGGACCAACACTTGGCAACTGGTTTTTCTCAACTCCCAGGGCTCATCCAAGGCAGGGTGGCTGTGCAGGATGTGACCCAGAGTCAGCCCAGCATCAAACCAGCATCAGCCCAG
>NW_010293503.1:0-846 GCF_000700745.2 Antrostomus carolinensis
CACTTTTTCTGCTTCAGAGGTGGGTTGCAAATGTTTTGCCTCAGCTCAAAAGGTAGTCCACAGTACAGGGCAACAGAGAAGAGACCTGGGAGAGCTACATGGCTCCGAGAAGCCAATATCCAAGAGAAATCAGTCCTCAGAAATAGCTGGTTAACGAGTGAAGTTTGTTATCTTTGCTCAACGTGGTTGGTATTGGCCATAGAAGATGAAATGAGCTGCTGATAGGATGCAGCCATGTCATTTCTGGGTTCCCTGCACAACTTTACTGCTTAGTTCATCACTTGTGAAATGAGAGAATAAACCACAGTGGTGTAACCTGGGTGCAGAAGGAGTTTCTCCCCCTTTAGTGTGCTGTAAAGACACTTTGGATCCATCTCAACAAGGAAAAATAAATTTAAAAAAAGAACAGTGCCAGGGAGCATTCCCAGATCCTGGAATTCAGTCCCTCAGATGGATTGAACTTCTGGTTTTGGCTCAGACTAATAAACACATTCCCAAGATGAAATCTTCAGAAATTAGCACCATCTAGGGACCATTTCCCCATAGACAATTCAGATGCAGACACCCCTTTTTGTAGACTATGGAAGTTTAATAATTTAAATGTGATCAGTCCATGCTTAGTTGGCTTCAGAGCCAGAGAAACTCCTGAGCCAGAGCTTAGCTCTGTTTAATTTACTAGAGCAGATGAAGCCATTATTTGTTATTCTTCAGAAGAACTCACCAGCCACAGGAATGGAGTTATCCATGGAAATCCAAAGGGGAAGCATGGCTGCAGTGGAACTGGTGGAGTTTTATTCTTCATGGCTTTCAGGAAAGGACTGCTTTGAGGCTTAATGAGCTAAGAGA
>NW_010293503.1:894-11967 GCF_000700745.2 Antrostomus carolinensis
CAGGTCTTTGACTTACGATCCATCTCATCCTCCCTTCCAGCCTTTTTCTGTGCTTTGTAAGAAACCAATATATGCTAAAGCAGAATGAGAAGTTGGGTGGTTTTTTTTTTTGAATTATCTATTTATGCAAAACTATCTCTATTCTGATACAGAAGGAAAGGAAGTTAAATTTGAAAACATCCTAGACAATGAGATTTATGAGCAAAGCAGGAAGTGAAAAGGGAGAGACAATTTTGTGGCATGGTTTATCCTAACTTCAGCTGCTTCTATTTGACATATGCTCTTAAAAAAAAAATAAAAAAAATAATAATAATAAAAATGAAATGAAAAGTTGTGTGGATGCATTCCATCGTGGGAAGGTAAAAAGTACAACCTACAGAAACAATTCAATTTTTGCTAACTGACCTTGAAAAAAAAATCAGGCAGAAAATGTAGCTCAGAAGTTTGGGACTGTCAGGCCATTTATGAATCTGAAGAGGAGAGGTTTTAAAAAGTTTCACCCTATTTTGAAAAATCATCTCCTTTTGGAGCAGCTGAGATGAGATCCCTCCATATCCTACTATTTAGCAAACCTTCCACTTTGTAAAAGAGAATGGAATAATAGTTGTGTAGATTCAGGGTCTGATTCTTTCCCACCTGGTCGAAGTCAGGAGTCACAGTAACTCAGTGAATGACTTTCACTTACCAAAGTTTCCCAAATGGAGGGCAAACACCACCAATTGGAGATGCAAGAGTTGCTGAGGATGGCAGAGAAGATCCCAAAAGCAAGGAAGGCATCACTTCTCCTGCCATACCCTGCTCTGGCTTTGGGATTTCATAGAAACATAAAATCGTTTGGTTGGAAAAGACGTTTGAGATCATTGAGTCCAACTGTCTTCACCTCACACACACCAGAGTTTTGACTCAGGAGGGGAAGGTGAGCCTGTTCTACAGTGAAATAAACCAAGTAAATTCACCTGCTTTACAAATGAAAAGTGAATCAGTCAGAAGAGTTGCCCTTTCTTTGCAGCCTCCATGGTGGGACATTTAGAGAAACAGTGTCTGTGTGGCATTAAAAGTAGTTAAATTGCATTTGTTTCCACTCATCTCTAACTGCACCCCCAAACATGGGGTCCAGGAGGGCAAACTAATTTGATATAAGCTTTGAATTGGATATGGCCGACCTTGTTTTGCTGTTAACTTGACCCAACTCAACCCCTTCACTAATCTTTTCTAAACATGAAAGCACATTCTCAGGGGTTGAGAACCCAGGCCAGTGCAGAGGCATATGAACCAGATTAATGTCACCAGGACATGGGTGGGGACCAGCACAGGGAAAATTTCAGTCCATTTCATACCAAACAGATCCCAAGACATGAAAGCTTGAACCTCAGATGATTTCTGAATTGAACTTCTGACCTACCAGAGAACTAACCAATTCGAATCACTGAAACTGTGTGTATAAATATTTATACTTTTTTTTTTTTCAAATGCACAAACATCACCCCCTTCTCCAAAAGGAAACTGCATTCCATAGCTAAAACCTGGCCATATATATATTTACTCCACCATGAACTGAGATATAAACCCTACAATACACTACCAGGAAGCCTGAAACTATAAAATTAAAACCAAAGCTATTCTGAATTAATAGGATCCATTTGTCGTGTGAAAGAGGCATTGGCATATATATATATATATTTTTTTTTTTTCTTTGAATGCAGGAATTAGGTAAGTGAAATTGTCAGGCATGCATGTATGAAATGTAATCTGGCTAACCCCAGCATTCCAGCCAGCCTGGCTTTCAATAGCTAAAGTATGCATGATAAGTTTTATTTAAATGCAGGCAGCCTCGTCTTAATAACTCCCTCATTGCTTGGATTTCAAGATGCAGAGACCTAGGCTCTGTCCTCAACAGCTTGCTGGGAAATTATCGATACATTTTTTAAATAGCAATGATTCTTTTCACAGATGTTGGTCTCTGTAGATGAAAAGTGCTATAACAGAGCAAAAATATAATCGTTATCATTATTTATTTATTACGGCTCTGGTTGACATAAGGGGATAAGAGTAAAATCAATCCAGAGCCTCTTCATAGAGGCCCCCAGCATATTTCCCTTAAGACTCACAAATCAACACTGCTAAGTAAAGAAATTTCCACTTAACACCTCATCACCCCCCGCCCCCCCAAGCCCTTGCCAATGTTTATGTACATACTTACCTTTATTAGTGGGGAGGGGACACCCCTGGGATTCCTGGTATTGGTAAAGAAAACGTGTGCATTTGCAGGGTAAAGGGCAAGCTCAGGGTTCTCTTGTTTGCTGGTAGGTTTGAGTTTCTGGTGGTTTATGCAAAGTCTTATGGAGGAGGGTCTGGCAAAGAAATCTTTAATCTTGAAAGGAAAAAGGAGAATTAGAGGCCAGAGGCTGGAACTATGCAAATGGAAAGGAGATCAATCTCCTTAAACTTGGGAACAAGATGCACTGGTATGAGGTGTGGTAATGTCACTTGAGGTCACTCCATTGCAAAGGGGTGTCATTCTACAAGCAAAAGCAGTAGTCAAGTCCACATGACAGAGGATTTGTTTTTTTGTCTTGAAATGGGAGTTACTGGTTTTTGTTAAGGAAATCAGATTTAAATGAGTCAAGTGGGTTTTTTCCAAACATTTACAGTGTCTAAACCTGTCTCTAAATCAATTTATATGTAATATAGTACTATATCATTAAAAAATAATAATAAGAAGAAGTTGTGACACAGAGAAGGAGAGATTATTTCATTATAAATATAAAAATTTGCCTAAAAAAATATAACATTTCCATTTTTTTATCATTAAAAAATAATAATAAGAAGAAATTGTGACACAGAGGAGAGATTATTTCATTATAAATATAAAATTTTGCCTAAAAAAATATAACATTTCCATTTTTTACCTCCTTATGCAACAGAATTTTTTTCCTTCAATGTAGATGTCCTCAGGATGAACCATGACTTCAGAAGCATCCTTTACTGGTTGTCTGTCAGAGAATTGGGATGTTTGCATCAATCTCCTTTATCAGAAAGAGTTCAGGATGCCATCAACTGAACAACAAGGAAGGGTTTGAGTGACAAAAGATGGAAGTTGAAACTCCATCAGAAGTTTTGAGCTTCTGATATTACCTAATGTACGCATTTTAGAATAATCAGATGAGATACTCTGCTCTTTTTTTCTGCTATTTAAACTCTCAAACATGTCACTAATGCTTCTCTTGGAAATGTAGATGTCTGCTGCATGAAATTAGAGAAGCGAAAACATTTTCCAGGAGATGAAGAGTTTGGAGGTTTACATGCACATCAGGGTGTCCTGCTAAGTTTAGACACTAAATTTGGAATGAGCCAGGATGGAGTTTGTTGACTCTGGCTGGTACCTGGCTTGATCATTAGCCATAATTTTTGTTTGTCTGTGGCCAGCTGTCTCACTTAACCATCTGGTTCTTCCTCAAAGACATTCATCCATCTCTTTATATCCTTCTGTGACAGCTTGTCCTGCTTTGTGGACACGTTGCCAACAATAGAATGAAGAATAGTCTCTAACGATTTGAGATTAACCAAGCTCTTTCTTGTACAAACCAAGCAGTTTCTACCTTGTTTGCTACTTTAAGGACAGAGTATTTAGACATCCAAAGAATCACAAGGTCAAACTATGGGATGAGAAAGAAATCATTGCTGAATAGTGGGCCACTACGCAATTCAATGTGCAGCAATGCTCTGTTTGGTCAATTGCAATCACTGATGCAGCAGGTGAGTTAATTAAGTGCTGTACCATAGACCTCAGCTGCAGTCAAGAGCTTATTTATAAACATTAGTGTCACCAAAATTGGGAATTAACTTCTTAACACCAATGTAGTTTTAAGAAGCAGGCATTCTTTATTGCAGTGCTGGATGCACGGGGGATTTACACCCATCATATATGCATTATAGCACACAAAGTAATGTTTTTATTACACAAAAACATATAGATTCATTATATTTCCTGGAATAACCATGAATATTCAAAGAAATTCTCAGAAATCATCATCATAAAACTCTGCCTTACCATGCAAGCTCATTAGGTCTTTAAATGAGTCAGAGGGTTGCTTTTGTGACCACCACGGACCACAGATGCAAAAGAAATGACCTTGTCTTAAGGACTTGGCTCAACATGTTCCCTATCACATCCCAGTGATCAGTAAAACAAAGAGTCTTAAAGCTTCTATAAACACTAAGGTTATAAATCCCAATCTCCAAAACACCATAATCAAAGACGCATTATTCTTAACTCCAATACTGAGTTAATGAATAAAACAGGCCTCGACTATCACAGAAAAATACAGAATCACAGAATGTTGGGGATTGGAAGGGACCTCAAAAAACCATCTAGTCCAATCCCCCTGCCAGAGCAGGAACCTAAATGAGATCACACAGGAAGGCGTCCAGGGGGGTTTTGAATGTCTCCAGAGAAGGAGACTCCACACCCTCCCTGGGCAGCCTGTCCCAGGGCTCTGTCACCCTCACTGTAAAGAGGTTCCTTATGAAATTTAAGCAGAACCTCCTGTGTTCCAGCTCACACCCATTGCCCCTTGTCCTACCATTGGGCATCACTGAGAAGAGCCTGGCTTCATCCTCCTGACATTCGCCCTTAACATATTTATAAACATTAATGAGGTCACCCCTCAGCCTCCTCTTCTCCAAGCTAAAGAGCCCCAGCTCCCTCAGCCTTTCCTCATCAGGGAGATGCTCCACTCCCTTCATCATCTTGGTATACAGAGATCATTCAGCAGCTTTCACAATTTTCTCTTGATTATCAATATTGCATATGACTTTATTCTATTTTAAGTCTAAAATTTAAAATTCTACCATTAACACTAGTTCTTCAGATATGCCTTCCTTTTCCCAATTCATAACAAAGAGCATGTACCATATATCCCAAATTCAATGGAAAGACTCATATAGTTTCATCTTAACAAGTGTAGTTATTGACAACTCCAGAAGACTTTATACAAAGGCTGGGAAGAATTTGCCCTATTTTCCTTTTGTGGAAGTTTTCAGTGGATAATCTACTGATGTGCAATTAAACTCTAGTCTTTTCTTTTGCCTTGAATTGTTCTGGAAATGTTTTAGAAATGGAAAAAATAAAATATATCTGGTAAGACTACTCAATCAGACTTAATATTATAGGGGTTACTATTTATAATAAGATAAACAGCACTTGCTGTTACCCATGCCAGTTGAGAAACTGGTCCCTCTTTGACAAATTATGCAGCATTATCAACCCTTCCTCACCAAAGGGAAACTGAGAGGCAGGAGCACTGAGTTCATCTAACTGTCTATGGATGTCAACCACAGATCAACTCATCTCATCCTGGAGAAAAAATCCAAAGTGGTTTAGATTAATTTCACCGACACACTAACTGAAAAGCCTGCAAGATTAAGTCTTCCTTAAACAGCATTCACTTGATGTCATCTGCATCAACTGAAGGGAAGTAGCAGGATATCAGATGAGGAGTGTCACCCTCCACCACCTATGACCATCAGTCTCATGGATATATCCAGTTCCTGCCCTGCCTGCAGGTAAAATTTGCCATTATTCTGAAAGCAGAGACACCTGAAGATGAAGTGACCTGCACAAAGATGCACAAGAAACTGGTCCTGCAGCCTCCTCTTGCTGACCACATAACCATTCCCATCCCTCACTAGTAGTGTCACTGGTGTTAAATTCATTCAGGCTGACGAAAGTTCACAGGGTGTCACTTGAGCCCATGCAGTTTCATTAGATAGGTGATTTTTTCTGTTTCTCCTAATATTAACCTCTGCAAGAGCAGCTGGCCACCCATGACAAGTGTCCATGAATACATTTAATACTCGCTTCAGTATTATCACTCAGAGGTCTTGCTGGTGAGGACAAGGCAATTAACTCGTTGAACTCTCATTGACATAATCACTGTTGCACTCAGAAACACCTCCCTCCCCTTCCCCTCATCCTGCCCCACAACCATTCACTCTGACAGGAGCTGGGAGTAAAAAGCAAATGAAAATCCATCAAGCCCTAATTGCATATTTCCAATCTCAGTTCTGTTGACTCTTGGATAAGATAAATAAAATGTATGTTACAGCCACATATGGATTCTCCTGCAGTTCCTTTTATATCTCTGAGTGTATAAAACTCCTTTCAGAATAGCTATTGCCCTGCTGGAAGGGGTCTATAAACCCCTACTGAGATCAAGCATGTGTTCCTTGAGTAGTCTGCAGTAGAGCTGTTTTCTTGCACCAGCCATGAGACTTCTACACTGGCACCATCCTTATTTTACATACAGTTGGGGACTTTAACTGTGCACATCATTGCAGACATATTAATCTGAAACAATTGGATACAACCTGGTGTTACCTAGGTTGAACATCCAACCAACACTTTTCAATGCAGAGAGGTTTTTCCTCAAGAAAGGACGCACAATACACCCAGCAAGAGCTCCATGGCACAAGTATCCCTTTACAGAAACAGCCAGACATTTTGGTCCTGTTGATCCCTAGATGTTCTGATAAAAGTCTGGGTGGGTTGTTAGTAACTTATGCTCTTACTAGAGGCAAGGCCATCATTTTGGGCTGGTTGTTGACTTGGCTGCCTGTTGAGTATCCTTCTGCTGGCAGATATTCTACCTACAGCAGCCTTGACCAGGTTGTAAAAGAAGAAAACACCAATCAAGGGTGTTGCTCACTCTGGATGCATGTCTTGCCCAAGATTTGTCTCAGAAAAGCTTCTTTTTAAGAAGTAGTTCATTTGAATATGAGGGCAAAACAAAGATAGCCCTGCAAGGATATTTTTCTTGGGCAAATATTTGTAAATCATACGAGTGTTTGTGGCTTTGCACAGCTGGAAATCATAGATTGCCTCCCCGGCACTGCAGTGTGTTTTGAGTGGAGAGGGAAGGAGATGCAGTATAAGCATTCAACCCTTCCATTATCCCTCCATCTCTTCCTCCCTTCCTCATATATCTTCCTTTATTTCTCTCATTTTTCTCTTTCAAAAGAGAGAAGTGAATGTATAAGATGTTTTATTTCTCATTCCTGTGCTCAGTCTTTTTTATTTGTCAGAAGCTCTCTGTTTGTCTGTCTGTGTATCCATCTTAAACCATAATATATTGTCCAGTTTTACCCAGTTTCTTTCCCCCATTATACTCATACATCACCTCTCCCCATGACAGATATGTATTTGAATGAGCAAAGTTGATTTTGGAACAAGTGTTTTCTATTCCTTCTGTCTTATACAGCACCTTGCCTGGCCAGGTCCTGCTCTACAATGATGAATTCAAAGTATTGCTGTAAAAATATTAATATAATAATAATTGCAGCAACAGTAATACAGACAACAGTTGTCATATTTCACTCTTGAGTTTCCCAAACATGTATGCACAAGTGAAACCTCTTTGAAGTTATAAATACCACGAAAATTTGCAGCTTCCTGGACATCCAAAGCCATTAGCTTTATCTTTTTGTATTATTCTCTCATGTTTCAGCTGTAGGCTTCTTACAATGTTTGATCCTCAGAAGCACAAACATTTTTTGGCTTTTGTTTTGTTTTTTTTTTCTTCAACAAGACCCCCAAATTTTAAGACAGAAGTACAGGTTGCAGATGTTTTACTTGTGGCAACTCATCAGTGCCTAACTCAAATGACACATCGATTGAAAACTCCCTTTGACTTCATTTGCAAGTATGCAAATACTTTAATTTATCAATTGTTAATTTACCACGTTTAGTTACAACAGGGCTTAGCAAGCACATGTGTCGTTTCTGGCAGTATTTCTGGGAGGAATTATTCATGCCTCTCTAACAATTTCCATTTCAAATTAGAAGTAACCCTACTTAATTCCTTGAGGTCATGCTGCCTTGGTTAAATGCTGCAAAGGTTGTAACACACCAGGGTTTAGCGCAGTCTCCAAAAACTACTGGCTTTTTTTTTTTTTGTGAGCAAAGAGAATTATTTTTAGGAATTTAGAGAAAATCTCCAGAATATCTATGAATTTTCACTGACTTTCACATTGAGATTTGGGTTGTGAAAGATGTCAGTCACTCACTTCAGATCACACTACTTGGTAAATCATACTGTCTGCTCCAAGATTTCAATGTATTGAAGGAGGAAACACAAACATAGCCTGCATGGACACATGGTTCCCATGTCACAGTTGGACCATCAGGTTATGCTGGTTTACCTGAACACACTGACACAGGTCTTTCATTCAAATGACTTCCCTGCTCTCCTACAGCTGTATGATTGATTCATCATGTCACTTCAGCCTTGATGGATCCTCTCCAGAGCCTTAGTCCTTCTCTGCAACCCACAAAGCCAATCCCTCTGCTGGTGGCAGCTAGCATGGTCCCATGGATATGAGGGGAATGATGCTGAGTTATAACTCCTGAGGGTCCGGCCCGAACTGATTAAACTTCCTCCACAGACTTAGTTTAGTTTTATTTAAGTGGAAAGAAGGTGTCTAAGGAATGTGATGATCTCAGCCACATTTACGCTTCTTGAAGTGGAAGACTACTCACATCATCTGATCTTTCCTCAGTATTATTACAGCCTCATGCTATGCTTTTTCAAGATCCTGTGGGCCAACACATTATCCATGTGGCAAATAAAACCCTCCAGACACCTGATCCCGGGGATGGAGTGAAGCCAGGGGGCTGTCAGCAGAAACAATATTGTTCAAAGGATGGGCTCAAAGAAGTGAGGTCAACTGGTGTGCCAGAGCCATGAGTTGGCATTTAGTAGAGTGAATGCTTCACTCGCTGCCTCTCTCCTAACTCTGTGTCTGCTCTGCAGATGGGAAAACACATTCCTCTGTGCATACCAATTCGTTCTGCCCTGTCACGCCAACATCACTGCGGGTGCCTGAGGTTGCCGCTGAGGGATGCAACCTTCATCTGATTCACTGATAACTCCTGCTGCTAACTCTCTCTTGGGACTGAGAGCTAAAGACTCAGCTCTTTATGATGTTAGAAGTCAGAAATATTTTTGCATCTGGTTTTCATGGGATCTTGACATAAAGGGACTGGAATGCAAATGTCTTTGGGGGCTACTGCTTTGAATGAATCCTGATCTCCAGTTCTGTGTCTTTGATCCTGAACCCCAGTTCTTCGCTTCAATGCTTTCCCAGGAATGGATGACGTTCATTTTCTAAATCCCTCATGGAGAAATAGCCTTTGTGGTGTACAGACTGGTCTTAGGCAGATTCATGTTACCCTTTGATCACCTTTGAAGGAGGAAGCCAGATCCACAACATTTAATCTCCTATTATTGCAATATAAACTTGGTTATCTACATCCACATTTGTTCTCTAAAGAAAATTCCCATCAAAGGAGACCAGCCTCCTTGTGCAATGGAATTAGTTTTATTGCATCCACATTTGTGAACAACACTAGGTCTGTTGGAGACCCAGCTCATGTTTCTCCATGCTGCAAGAAGTTGACTCAGTCTGGAAATCGTACTTCTGTGAATCATGTGAGAAACTATCCATGCTTCCTGGGCATGATGGTCAAGAAACAGGGGCTCTGGCAAACCTTTTGGAAAGCTACCTGTGCATTTTGCACACTTAAGTGTGTTAGCTTCTGCTTTTCAGCAGCGACACTGTAGATGTTCATGCATAGGCCAGCAAAGTTAATTTAAAGTAATCTGTGTTGATCTGTGAAGTGATGAAAAATTCATATTTTATGAAACAGAATTCATGTTAGAGATCAGATTAACTCACCTAGCAAAGAGAAGTATCCAGGGCCTCTCTTTTCTCTGCTTACAGGGAAAATCAGCAAGGTTACTCTTTAGGAGCAGTGATGGAGTGGAGGAAGCACGTGCAGATCCTTTCCAAAGAAAGAGACATTTTGATTTGTTCCATATTTTTCTACAGACATTGTGTTTTCCTATATGCTGGCAGAACATCTTCAGACATGAGATCTACCATTCTGCAACTATTCTTTGCCCTTCCAGAGCTCCAAATGTTACGCTAGATTTATGAATTGTTAGATTTATGATTTATGAATGGATACATTTAATTTTTGTGAAGGACAGGCTTCCTGTTTGTATGGCATAAACCTTAAAATTGATGGGTTTGCAGTTCAGGAATGCATCTGAACAAAATCCTGGCTGCATTAGCAATAGGTGTAGTAATATCCCCATAAACACTCTCAAGTGCCAGCAATTTGCCCCGCTGTATTAGGTCTTGTGCATCTCCACAGCATAAAAGAACCATTGACCTACTGTCATGTATAGTTTTGATATGAACTAAACAGTAGGATAAGAGCTGGAAGGAGTTTTTTCAAACCTTACAATGACCATAATGGCTCCTCTGGAGGAAGGGTGGAAACATTCATTCACCCTTGGATAGATTTTCCTTCAAGCCCTCCCAAGCACCTCTGGACCAGAAGGCTGCTCACTTTGTACTCTCTGCTTCTTTACCTTTCTGTATTCTGCCCAAGAAAGGAGTTTAAGTGATTTCTGAAGACCAGGGGCTGTTTTCTCATATTATAAATTCCAGTATGATCCATCTGCCTTTGAGATCAGACTAGAGGTATCTCTGTCAAGGCAGAAAAATTTCTTAGGACAGCAAACATGGCTCCTGGATAATTTAAATCACTACAGTCTGTCTTAATGGACAGCCTCCGCGGTTAGACAGTCCACCTTTAGGTAGTAAAAAAATATGCAAATTCCCTGCTTGAGTTAGTTCAGCAGATCCCTCAGCTCATGACTCTATTTACAATTTTCTCATGGCTTAGTGAGGAATATTTGGGTGCCAAATCTGTTGCACAGATATAGGCATGTAGTGCCACTTGTGACATGATAAGGTGACATTAGACTGACATATACAAACTTAAGGAAAAACTTCTTTACTGTGAGGGTGTCAGAGCACTGGAATAAACTGCCCAGAGAGGTTGTGGAGTCTCCTTCTCTGGAGATGTTCGACACTTGCCTCGAAGCTTTCCTGTGCAACCTGCTGAAGGGAACCTGCTTTAGCAGGGGAGTTGGACCAGATGATCTCCTGAGGTCCCTTCCAACCCCTATGACTCTGTGATATGTCTAATGACTTCAGCAGGCA
>NW_010293503.1:11981-17536 GCF_000700745.2 Antrostomus carolinensis
AAGTTCTAGAGTTATTAACTTTTGCATTAAGAGCTACTCTCTCCTTCTAGCTTCATTTCCTGGCTCCTAGCTTCTGTATTGTAAGAAATTGTGAAGAGTCAAATCCCTTCCCAACCCCTTTGTATCACTCATAACTTTACAGATCTCTTGTCATCCATCTCTCCAGTTTTCTTCATCTGGCTGAAATGTCCACACTTTCTCCCTTGTTTCTGACTTAAGAGTCTTTCCATAACCTTGGTCATCCTTCTTGCCTTTTTCACAATATTTTCCAGGTTTTTGTTTAAGCTTTTGAGTAGAAAAGGACTATAAACAAATCCCACACCAGGTTGGAAAGCCCAAGGAAAAGCTCACCAATGTTTCACAGTCAAAGTCAGGAGTAACTAGGCTCCATTAATGTGCTCCATGCACATATGAAGGAACTTTCCAAGGCATGTAGATGGTCAGAACTTAAGCTGTAGATGTTGGAATATTTCTCCATAAAACATAAAAGCACGTCCACACAGCACTGCTCCAGAAATTGTCTCCAGAAATAGTACTTGTGTTGTCCTGTAGATCCCATGTTGTGAGTTATTGTTATAAATGTGACCGTAACTCAACCAGCAAGCAGCCTACCTTTTAGTTTCCTACTCATGTAGACCAGAAGAACATACTGAAATGCTCTGTGGCTTATAACTCTTCCATCTGAAAGGAAAGTAGGGCATGATGAGCAAAAATGTACTGTTTTTTTCTGAATCTGCAGTTAGGACAAGCCAGGGCTCAGACTTGGTACCAGGAAAGGAGACAGTAGGGAAAATTGTTGCTCCAGAAACCACCAAAAATTTAGTTTTTCATTCTGGACTAAAGGAGATATAAGAGCTGACACCTTTTCCCAAAGGAAAGATGAAACCAATGGAAGCATCTCCAAGCTCCAAGAAAAGATTAATACCCCTTGGTGCTCCATCCTTCAATATCTGCTGACAGTGGTTTCCAATATTACTGACAATCTCTTGCCAGCTAAAAGCAGGAAGGTGTCACCTTTTGTACCCTAAAGAAACAAGAAAAAGGACACAACAGATATGAGGCAGGATTAATCTCCCTACATTTAGATCCCCAAGTCTGAGTGGATCACACAGCTTTTTTTGCAATCAACATAGAGAAATGAGCAATTCACCTGAGCTAGTGAAGACACCATCCCTAGGGTGACTGTCATGGGTCCCTGTGGCTTTAGGGCACCTTAGAGTAGATGTACCCTTCTGAGGTCCTTACCCAGCAAACCACCCTGTCTTTTCAGTTGGTGGTCTGGTAGCCTGGTTTGAAATCCTTGCTGTCCCTGGAAGACAGACTCCTTATCAAGTCCAGTCTTGATGTCGCAGGGTGTATCCTTTCTGTCCTCCATCCACATCCTCATCTGCTAGAGAGAAAACAAGCCCAAGAACCCCACCCTGCACCATGTGTCAGCCTTCAGGGCAGGTTGGGAGGTGATTCATGTTGGCTGACCTCATATAGTCATAGACAAGTGTCAGGCTTCTGTAAATTGCCTCATGAAATCCAGAAATGAGCTAAAATATTCATAACCGTAAGTGTAACCATGAAGCCAGCTCCTAGGTTTCTAAGCAAAAGCTCAGAAGCACCAGGAATTCCAAGTCATTTTGGAGCCCAAAAGCTTTTTTTTCCATTTCTCCATGAGTGAAGCCCCTTCCTATTCATCAGACTGTCTCTTTCCTGTATTCCCAGACACTGTCCTAAAAACATACCCATCCAGTCTTCAAAAGGACACTACTTGCCTGTGCTATGTCCAGCCTCCAAAGAGATGATACTTGCCTGTGCTATATTTCAGATCAGCTCCTGACAGGAAATTAGCTATGGAGAGATGGTGATAGTGGTGGGATTACTGAATCCTAGCCCTGTTTAATTGGGAAATATTTGTATTTTATAGGAAACAAGAAAAAAAGTTAGTATTACCTAATAAGTAGCAAAAACAAATTATGGCAGGGACATGCATCCCCATTTAAGATGATGGTTTGAACAGTTCACAACTATCTCAATATAATATATTTCTTGTAAGCAAGAACTTTTTAGCCATTTTGATCACATCTGTCAATAAGTGACTTGTGCAAGTGGTCTCTTGTCTGCAAGGGAGGAAGGTAACATAATAATTTAGGTATTCCTGCTCCGGCAGGGGGATTGGACTAGATGATCTTTCGAGGTCCCTTCCAATCCCCAACATTCTGTGATTCTGTGATAATATGGCATTCAAGCTAAAGACATACAAGGGACTTGGTCTATTCTCCCTGTTTAAAGGGAGATTATCAACGAGCTGCTTCCCTTGGCTTTGCTACAGTTTTCCCATACAACAGTAATCTTAACCTCTCCCAGAAAAGCCTGGGCACCCCAAAAGCTGGGCTCTTCTTTCAGTTTTTCCAGGTGGCTGAAGGGAATATAATCACAGAATCACAGAATGGTAGGAGTTGGAAGGGACTGCAGGAGATAATCTAGTCCAACCCCACCTGCCAAAGCAGGTTCACCTTGAGCAGGTTGCACAGGACTGCATCCAGGTGGATTTTGAACATTTCCAGAGATGGAGACTCCACACCCTCTCTGGGCAGCCTGTCCCAGTGCTCTGGCACCCTCACAGTAAAGACATTTTTCCTCATTTTTAAGTGGATCCTTCTGTGTTCCAGTTTGTGCCCATTGCCCCATGTCCTGTTGCTGGCCACCACTGAGAAGAGTCTGGCCCCATCCTCTTGACATCCGTCCTTTAGCTATTTATAAACATTAATAAGGTTCCCCCTCAATCTTCTCCTCTCCAGGCTAAACAGACCCAGCTCTCTCAGTCTTTCCTGATAAGAAAGATGCTCCAGCCCCTTAATCATCTTTCTAGCCTCTGCTGGACTCTCTCTAGAAGTTCCCTGTCTCTTTGAACTGGGGAGCCCAGAACTGGACACAATACTCCAGATTCTTATTTCTCTCTACTCCAGCTACAACATTGAATTTTTATAAAAATACATAGATATTGATATAAGTATTGATATAGATATACAGTACAGAAAAACAGTATGAATGTAGGAGATCTGCTTTGCACATTTGTATTTGTCAGTGATTTAACTGCATGTGGTTCAGAAGAGTAAGTATCTCTGTGCTAAATAAAGTTGATGGTGACTTGGACAATGAGAGAGAGACTGAATAAATGCAGTTCAGAACTGGGCTTTGTTAAAACAAATGTATTAAATAATTATGATTCTTGGTCAAAAAATGTCTTTTCATAAAAACCCAGCTGGCTCATGGAGGAAATAAACATTGCAAGAAGTAAAATATATAAACGAGATTATTTTTTATTACAGCAGCATTGCAGCATTGTCAGTGGAATTAAGGAAGTCAAGTTTCATGGACTTGGGTTCAGCACTCTGTCCCCATCTCATCACGGTGTCCCAGCTCCTTCCTTGCACACAGCATCTCCTCCTTTCCCTGCTGCAATGCACGGTCCATCACCTCCTCTCCACCCCATGTGCTGCTCCAACCAGTCAGCCAGGAGGACCATGCTTGCTGACTGCTCAGCTGTCATCTCAGAAAAGACAAGGGAATGAAATATAGCTGCCTACGTTCTGTTCCTCACTCCTCTAATCACTCATCAATGTTCAAAAGTCTTGTAGGTACCTAATTCCTTGGAGAGCTCTACTCCTCTGTCTGGAACAGCCAGCAGGTTCAACCAGCAATAGAGAGAGGCAGTCAGGCAGATGGAAAATCAGCATGATCATATCAACCCTGTTTCCTGCACAATCCAAGTCAAAATCTAATGAGGGAAAAGGGAGAAGGCACGAGGCCAATAATTTTGAAGGCATTAAATGGAGAAATATGATGAGAGAAGCTACATTCCACAGCTGTCAGGACCTTAGGAATTTGTTTTGAATATTTTTAGAAAAGACAGACATTGTAATAAAAATAAATGCCTGTTTCCAGACATAGATGATCAAGCTTTGAGGAATGATGGTGGGGCATTCAATACATATTTGTGTGCTGTAGTTAGCAAGGCAAAGGAAACTGGATTCATATCAGGAGAAACAACTTTCCAACCCACCTGTAATGAAAAATGGTGGTTAATATCATCTCCTAAGGTTATGCATTTGCAAGTCAGTAGGTCCAGATCACTCCCTAGAGAGCTGACTGGCTGTAGGACTATTGCTTTGGCAGTTTCTTAAGCAAAGCAAGTCATTCCCCAGACATATGCAACTAATTTCAGGGGTCATAAATAGACTTCTGCCCTCCTGCTTTTTTTCTTTTCTTTTCTTTTCTTTTTTTCTTTTCTTTTCTTTTTTTCTTTTTTTTCCCTTTTTTTTTCTTTTTTTACCTGGGCTTGAACCCTGGAAAACCAGTCTGGTTACTGCTTGTGCCAAGGGAATATTGGGAATGATTAGTGCATACCACAGAGAAAAAAAATATAGAAAATATCATAGCAAAGCACTCATATACATTTGCCCTTCTTCCCTAGATAACTGCTACTGGCCATGTTTGCAGAAAGGGTATTGGGACAGGGGAAACTTTAGACTGGTCCCAGAATGGCCAAATTAGGGGGTTTTTTTATATTAAACTTGGATTTCTGGATCGCTTTCTTTTCTTACAAAGGAAAAGTGGAATAACTGGCATAACTATACACTAATTCATCTGACATTAATTCAGGAAGTCTTAAGGAAGAGACAGTACAGAGTCCAACAGATAAGGAATTTGTATATAAGACTAGCACTGGTGCTGGTCAGTATGATTTTAAAGGAGAGAAAATATTTTCAGATGAGACAATATTGTGTTTTGATTGAATGAGTCTGGTTGATAAATGTAAATGTATAGATTAATCTGCACAGTCAAGTGCCTTTCTGGAAGATAGAGATCATAGAATCATAGAATGGTTAGGATTGGAAGGGACCTTCAAGATCATCTAGTTCCAACCCCCCTGCTATCAGCAGGGACACCTTCCACTAGACCAGGTTGCTCAAAGCCTCATCCAGCCTGGCCTTCAACACTTCCAGGGAGGTGGCATCCACAACTTACTTGGGCAACCTGTTCCAGTGTCTGACCACCCTCACAGTGAAGATGAGAAAAACAAATTTATAGGGTCCAACGCAGAGATGACCGGATGAAATTATAAGATTTATGTTTTACAGTGAATTAGAGAAGACAATCTACAGCTACTTTCTCACCCTAAAATCTAGAATTAGAGTAATTCTATTTCTGGATGTCTCTCATCAGGTATTATATAATTATATAATAATCAGACATCCACTTCATCTTGTCTGTGTTTACTGCTGTGTTATTTGGAATATGATTAATTCTTTTCCTTGTAATTCTCCACTGAAATAAATATTGAAAGCTGTAATTGAAAGCCTTCTCCAGTGTCTATTTGTGCTGAAAATACTCCTCTGGATGTTGAGGGATGTGTGTATTTAACCCCATCTGAAAATCAAATGAGTCCTTGACTATTCTGCTGGTCTAATTTGATTCACTTTGTTTATTAAATAAAAACCAGATGACAAATAGCTGTAGGGATACTTAGTGATGTAAGAATATTTATATTTTTTTTTATATAT
>NW_010293503.1:17565-21244 GCF_000700745.2 Antrostomus carolinensis
GCAAAATAACTGTGGATTGACTTTCATTCAAAAATGGTAAATGTAGAGCATCAAAGATCACACCAGAATCACTGCACTGAAAGGCTTCTCTTCTAACGAAGTTAGTAATTGTTATTATTAGGATTTTATTAGGATTCACAGCTACTTCATCAGACTTAATTCTGCCTGATGTTTTTTACAAGCTTGGGCATTGACTACTCCCTCAAACTGACAGCTTCATCTTTGCATTAGTGTCATGACCACCAGGATACTGAGTATTTTGAATACATCTCACCCGCTCCCAGAGAAATCTTCTTCTCATGCTCTGGGACATTGATTTCTGCTCCATCTCTTCATCCCAGAAACCTGTCTTTCACACATAAAATAAAAAGGGACACCTCCCACCCTTTAACCCTCAACATGGCCATTAACTGCCTTCTTGAGATGGAGGTGTTCAAAGGTTGAACCTTCTCAAATTGAGCAAAGACTTGAATCCAGGTTTCTTATTTCTCGGGTGGATGATCTAGAGACGCAGCTCTCCTGTTAAAAGTGGCACCTCATTCCCCACCCATTTCCTACAGAGAAATGAGTAATGGAGTTGTCTTCTCCAAAGCTTAAGTTAGATGTCTAAGTCTAGGGCTTGGGAATTTTCCTTCTACATATTTTATACTTGGTATGGTAATGGCTAAATTTAAGTCTGGCGTTTCAAAGGAGTGTAAAAGCCACCTAGGAACATCCATGCTATTAAATCAACAACTACTACTGGTATGCAAATTTCTATATGCTCCCTAGCACATTTTTGGAGTAGATCAACCAATGTTCTCCCAAACAGCTCCTCAGCACAGTCTAGGGTCAGAACAGGTCAAAGAACAGTCCCTATTTCTGGTATGGTTATGTCATTTTGGCAGTTATGGATGTGCAAAGCGGAATCTGAAGCAACCAGCATGCTGTTAGATGCCAGCCACCTTGTTTTGGAGGACAGTGAGTTTACCAGCCTAAGTTCAGATTGTCCTACACTAATTAAACTCCAAGTGAAAGAACATCTATATTTATTTAGTGTATAATACAGACACAGTTTTTATAAACTTGTGTCAGAAAGGTAGATTCTCCAAATCCCATCTAATCCCAGTGATGCCAAGGTCCCACAAACCCAGGAATTATGGGTGCTCAAGTATTTGGAAAGCACTGCAGGATACATAGACTTAGCATAATCTCATCTTTAAGTGCAAATACACATAATCTCTCACAAAGCAGCTTTAGCAGAAACTGTAGGAATGCTTGTTTTATAGTCCAGTGTTAAACTATTAAAAAAAAAATGCAGAAAAAGTGTTCAAATCCCCTCCTTTGCTTATTTGGGGCAGAAGCTGGGGTCCACATCTTCTACAGCGTGGTCCTGTGTCTCCAAAAATACTTTTCTCATTATCTGCTATCAAACCTGTTCCCCTTAGGTGTAACAAGGTAGGAACTGGACCCAAGCCCACCACATGACTTCATGCTTTAATTTTACCATCCATAAAAAATGGATTCTTTCTTAAGCCCAGTTTTACCCACTGGAGCTAGCAGAAGTATCACCTCCATCAGCCCTGGTTAGTATAGGGTCATCACCCACTTTTCTTTCTCCATATTTTTCACTTCTTGTATATGGAAATTTTGTTCAGGTAAAATCTACATCAGTTTATTCAGCTTTAGTCACAGCAGCTGAGCTTTGAGAAGATAGCAAGGGCCTAGAAAACTCAAAAAGAAAAAACTAAAGTTCATCCTTCACCTGTGTATCACAATTGCTCTGGGTGTACTTCTAAATAGAAAGTCTTTGGTGGGAATAATTCTCTGCCTGGTGGGACACAAGGTTTTTCAAGTTTAAAGGCTATGGTCACAGCTATGGGGTCTGTTAACCTCCTCCAAATAGATCAGAGAGTTATGTCTATCTGCTTTGCCTGATTTAAAATACTGCCATTGAAAGTGAAGCTGCTTTGCCTTATATTTTTCTTTTCATAGTCCAGGAAATACATTTATTCTTTGTAATAAAAATGTTTAGACACAGGCAAAAAAAAAATGTTTATTTCAACGACCTTTTCCAACTTTCCAGTAGGAAAATTCAGACCAAAAAGCCTCAATTGCAATTACTCCTTTCATTTGCTCTGTTTCTTTGTTTTTTTAATTAAAAGTATCAATTTTGGTGATGTTTCCAAGAAGACTTTGTTACAAGGTTTTATTCCCTGAAATGAATGAATAAAGGAATCGTAATCAGACTGTTGGAACTCAAAGACTGCCAAAATGTCCCACATCTGGCACAATTAGGCTTTTATTTGTTAACCGCTTGTAATTTCCTTAAGACCCAGATAGACACCACGGGGCAGACTTATGCCAGCCAAAACCAGCAAAATCAAATGGTGTTTAGTGAATTGCAGTTCTAGGCCAGCAAATTTCAAGATTTCGATGAGAACTGTGGGGAAAAAGCATTGGGAAAACATCTTCCACCTCTGTTGGTATGTGGAATAATCCTTTTTTCATAGTACTGAGGGACATTGTTTAGTCATGGTTTAGGGGACTTGTCAGTGTGAGGTTAACGAGGGGACTTGATGATCTTAAAGGTCTTTTCCAATCAAGGCAATTTTGTGATTCTTCCTATTGACTGTATTTGTTCATGTCAACACACAGAAATGCAAAACAGAATCCAGACTTATTTAAATATCCTTAGAATCATAGAATCATAGAATGGTTAGGGTTAGAAGGGACCTTAAAGATCATCCAGTTCCAACCCCCCTGCCATCAGCAGGGACATCTTCCACTAGACCAGGTTGCTCAAAGCCTCATCCAGCCTGGCCTTCAACACTTCCAGGGGGCATCTTCAACTTCCTTGGGCAACCTGGTCCTTCTCTCTTGGTTTTCAACTTCATCTCTATTCAGAGCTTCAGTGTAGCTACCACATCACAAACTGCCTTTTAATGAATCTTCCAGTGAATACATCACTTTCATAGTCTCATAGAATAATAGAATATTTTGGGTGGGAAGGGACCTTTCAAGACCATCTAGTCCAACCCCCCTGCAGTGAGCAGGAACATCTTCAACCAGATCAGGTTGCTCAGAGCGCCGTCCAACCTGATCTTGAATGTTTGCAGTGCTATGCCTTCTGCTTTTGCTGTTCTACCAACACACAAAGAGAATTCAACTGGTCATTCATTGGACAATTGATCATTTCAAATGCACTAGTTACAATTCCCCACTTCAGACAGATTTTTCCCTAAAAACTGTTGGATGTTGGGTAGCACTATTATAACACTTACATCACTTTTTAATCTAATGTTGCTGATGGTATCAGAGCTACATCTGCTTGCACAGGTAGAATTTACATACATGGCTGTCAATGAAGTGATGTCATTTTGCCCCCCCTGAGATTAAGGGAGGAGGTTAAATATATAAATTCTTCAAGGTGCCTATATTTTAGGGGCTGAAGTTAGGAAGATAAATCCTATAATAAGTATATTCAATAAATTAACATACTTTGGTGGCTGAGGATGTAGCACATGGCGGTAAATGGATGCAAATTCTTCTGGATCTTGCAGGATGCAAATATTGGTGATTGCATTAAGCTGTTTCAGAGGTCAATCAAAGTGAGGAGAAAAGACACACACCCAGTCCCCAGTCCCAAGTGGCCATTATTAATTAACTTCTATTTGGATTTGAAATCTGAAGGGAAAAA
>NW_010293504.1:0-24356 GCF_000700745.2 Antrostomus carolinensis
TTTTTTTATCCTTTATAGAGCAAAGGAATTGTAAACAAAAGAGAAGCAATAGCTAATTTGAAATAACATTCTATATTATGTATATTGAGTCTCATGTATTTGATTCAAAATGAGCGTTAATTTGAAAAAGAACCAATGGGATCCCCCAAATCTCCTGAGTAATTTCCTAAATAAATGCATTTTTTAGAAATTAAACTTTGCTTTCTTAATGAACACATTTTGCAGAGATGAGTTATTGGTATTGTCAATTCAAATTACCAGTGGATCCTCCTTGCAAAAGAGCAGTCCCTTTTGAGGATTTATTGTAAAACAAAATAGTAGACAAGGATGCATCTTATTTGTTTTTTTTCCCCCAAAAGGATATATCATTAATGTGTTTGTAAGAACTAATATGCATGGCCCCCAAATTACATCTGTGGAGTCATTACAGAAAGTGCTTACTGTATTACCACATAATTAGATTCTGTATGCTGAATATATTATTTCAAAGCTGTCAGAAGAAGAATTACAGACCTTGTGTAACTCCACAGGAGTTGGTGACATGATTTCTTTCATTTCTTGCTTAATTTTTCTCAGCACCATGGACTTTCTCCCCACATCTGATGGCAATGTGTTGCTACGAGTAGCTTGACTGTAATGTGGCCTTACATTACTTCTTTCCTGGAAGCTGGCTTGTCTTCCCAGCTGGCTACGAGGCTGTGGGTTTTCATGAATCAAACTCATTGTACTTCCTGACATAATTGTGGCCTAGAGTATTAATGAACAGGTTAATTTATAACACAGAATGTGGGTTAAGTAAGTGGTTAATTCATAGCAGCAGGAAAAACGTCTCTATTCTTTGTTAAAACACAATCACTCAGGGCACAGCAAAAGGCAAGAGGATAGATGTTCAATCTGCTTGCAAGTCACTATAAAATAAAGGACCACAACAAACCACAACAACAATAACAGAACCCTATGGGTAAAAGTTTTCAGATGGCATTTCAAACTAAAATACTGAGCACTAGAATGACTATGCTTGTAAGCTAGTCTTGTGGCAGACTGAAGAGTGTGTAGTATAATTGCTTATTTAAAAAATATTTTATATGTAAATAAAATGACATTTACGTTGAAGCATAATTGCATTCATTGGAATTGAAGCTACAGGAAGGCATTTACAATTCAGAATGTGCGTGCAAGGTAAAAAAAGTGTGAGTCAGCAGAATATGTAGGCAGCTCTAGAGTCAGCAATGGCCCAGAGCGTGCCCAGATACAATCCCAGGCCAGGGAAAGCTCAGTGCAGTTAAGCTCACATCCTGGAATTAAACTGCATAATACGGATATTGCAAAAGTAACTGTCTCAGCTTAGCACTAATACTTCAGAGATATGAGCCCCTATCTCACTGCTGATTTTAAGCTCAGAAAAAGCTAGGCTTTAATGTTAGATGCAAGAATACATGGAGGCTGAAATCTTGAAAGACGACAAGAGCAGTCATCTCATCCACTGGACAGAACAGTCTGACACGAAAAGCACCTGTGCACAGCGAGGAGCCTCCTCCCTTGTGAAAGACTTCCTGCTCTGGGGACGGGAGGCAAACGTGCTTTGGCACAGTCACTGTCCAGAGGTGCCACCACTGGGATAGGGTACACTGAATTTCCTATTTGTTCTCCCTGGTGCCAATGGACAAGTTGGGAAATTAAAAGGCCATAACCTGAACTCTGACTGAGACAGGATGCAGGCAGCCTGCTTGAAAATTAGAAGTAAAAATGAAGGGGGGAAAACAGGCAAATAAACGTTTGCTTCTGACTCTGGTAAGCATATCTGTCACCCTTCTTTCTCCCAGCTCCAGCAATACTTTCACAATGAGATATTATGTTGTAGCCTTAACAGTCTCTCCGGTGCTCAGTAATGACTGATATTACTGCCTGATGGAACAAAGGATCTAGAGAACTTGGCAAACAATAATATTCTTTGCACTTTGGCTGAAGACCTTGAAATGAAAAATGAGAAAGAGTCCCTGACTACACAATGGCACTTCAAAAAATAGAGGCATTGCCATTCTTGGCATTATGTCATTCTGTACGAGCCTTGCTTTCTTTTCAGAGCTGTGGGTTGTGCAACAAGGCAATGCTATAAATGACACAGCATCTACAGTTCTGAATTCCACTTTTGTGAAAGGCTGAGAAAAATTCAACGTGTTGAAGTAACTGAATTCTGGTCAGTGTGAATGATCTATTTCCATTTTGGAATTATCTATTTCCATATCCTTTTATTGTGCTATGAATATTGAAAATTGCAAAAGAAGCCTGCGGTACTGAACCATATCTAACTATGGAATTAAACCAGTATAACATTTTCTCCTACATTTCTTTGGTTTGCAATAACAAATACATGAGAATTGCATTTTCCTACCCATACATGCAATACAAAAGCTGTAAATCTGAGGAAGTAAATTAATCTGAACTGAAAAACTTTCACCCAGTTATGCCATTCACATTCCTCCTGGCTTCTAAAGGACTTTATATAACATAAAAATGAAAATGAGATTCTGCCAGTTTTGCAGCTCCAGGAATTTAAAAGAACATAAAAGAAAATATTTTAGGACCTTTCATTCCGTAGCTTTAAGTGGCAGTATAATCTTAATTGTTCTGATTAGACAACTTAGAGAAAAGGTGATTAGAAAAATAAAGACTCAAACTTACTTTCTCTTTGTTCCCTTTCCCCCCTGCCCCCCTCACCATCTAACATGAAACACAGCTAGATTTGCAATTAACTTCAGGATGAAATGTGAAAATTTGTTACGTAATGAAGAAATTGCTGTACAGCGAACATTTCTCATAGTGGTGGCTTTTTTTGCAGCGTGGTAAGATTATAAGCAAACATTTTGAAAAGCTGATTTTCTTTTATGTTCATCTTAATCAAATTAAGTTTCAATTTAAAAGACAACCTACAACATGCTAAGAAAAGCTGCATAAAGCGTCTGTCAGAGAATGGGATGCATTGCTGCAGGAAGGTTATGCCCACTTAAGAAGTTCTGCGCCATTTGCTGCCTGTGCAGACAGCATCCATGGTTATGCACAGCAGAAGCTGCAAGTCAAAAGCTCTGGGGTGAACATGTTTATAGAATTTTGGTTGCATTGTACAAAAGAAAACAGCTCTGGTTAGGGGCGGGGGAGGCAGCTGCACAAGCAAAAATATAAAGGTAAAGGGTAGGTACCAAGAGAGTCATGTTTCTCAAACACAGACGCCTGTCAGCCTTGTCCTGTGGAGAGGGGTTAAAGCTTTTAAATGAATTGGTGTGATTAGTGCAACTTAAAAGAAAAAAAGGAGAAAATAAAATGAATGTAAACCAAACTAAAAACATTATATTTCTCTAGAATTGGAAAGAAAGGTTAAGATTGTTCTACCTCTAGTTCCCTCAGAATTCCTGACTGGCCACAGGTCTCTAAATCCTCCAGAGCCTGAGACCAGAAGTTTTCCTCCTGGTCAGCCTCGGTGTTATCATGGGTACCTGTGAAGCTAGATTTACAACGAGAGGTTAAAAAAATGTGGACTTTTTTCCGCTTGAAAAATATATTTTGCACACGTGCCTTGCCACAGATTGCAACTTGAATGACAGAACGTTACGGTAGGTAGGCAGGAGAGTGGGGAAGAGTCGCTGATCAGGACAGGCCAGATGGACATGCAGAGCACATGACAGACAAGTCTTCTCATAACCTGGCAGTCACTAGCAGCTGGCAGGATCTGAGCAGCGAGTTATTCAGTAAGGAGATAAATAGATTTCAAGAACAACTCCATACACATTTTACTGGATTGAAACTGGGACCTCTCTATGAAAATTAATGAATCAACCAGTAGCTGTGTGCAGAGCTGCTCTATGCAATGAGTATTCGCAATAAAACCTTTCAACCTCAGAGAGTTCTCCCTGGCAATATGAAAAGAGTCCTCATTTTTGCAAACAGCATTTTGCAAAAGAGGGATGCAATTGTCTTGGATGGAGACTTAGGTCTCTGGTGTTTCATAAACACACTGAAGCCTTACTACTAGCACTCTTGAGCAAGATGTTGGTGACAGCGATGCTTAGGGAAGGTGCCCAGCAAGAGAGGTCTGATAAAAAACGCCATGTCTGGACTGCAGCAACACAGCCCAAAGCAACACCATTACAGTGTATGTGTGTGTGGGGAGGAAGCAGGAGGTTTTTTGCTGTCTTAGGAAGGGGAATCAGCTCAACAAAAGTTCACACAAGCATCAGAGCTGCTGCACGGGAGGGAGCTGATTATGTGAAAGGCACAGGGGAAGGAGGAGCAAGGAAAGAATGAGAATTTGCCCTTTTGGTGGCAGCAAGTTGTTACTTTGGAGCAGCTGCCCATGGACTGCAGCTAGTGGTGCTCAACAGCACATGAACAGAGCAAACACTATTATGGAAGCATTTGAGGCCTTACTTGACAAGCAACATATTACTGAGAATAGTAGGAATGTAACACTGTTAACACAATAGCTTTTAAATAGGAGAACTGCCCAGCACAATGGACAACAGCTCGAATGCTTCACACACAATACTCTGCCTCAGAGATGCTTTCTTACAGTTATGATCAGTCAAGCAGACAATGGTCAGCCATTTCAAACTCTTATTGCAATGACTCTCCCATCTAACATCAGTGTTTCTTCTAAGATATTGCAATATATACAGAAATAGTGAGAATACCTACTCAGATCACAGATGCAATTCCTCTCAGGCAAGATAAGAAAGTATTTAAAACATGATTTTAGAAAGATCCTTGACTGCTGAAATTAGCTCTTTCAATAAACCTAAATAGTGATTTTAATAGCCAATGCTGAACATAGACTATATCCATTACAACACCTTTCTTTATATTGCATACTAATACTATAATATAAAATGGAACTTGAGTTAATGAACAGGATTATTTGAGGCAATTGTCTGTGACAGCAAAGCCTGGATTTCCTAGAACAGGAGATCCATTTCTTCTCCGACTTCTGTGAAATCTGAAATCATGATGCCTATACATCTGGACCTCTTTTTAGGTGAAGCAATTCCTTTTTCTGCACTCACCTCCTCTTTTACCTTTCCTTTGAGTCTTGTCTCTTGGTGTGTGAAATGCTCAACTTTTGCATCTCCATTACAGTCACATGAATAAATTGATTTGTAGCTGAGCTATTGCCCCAGAAAAAAAGAGGTACCAAAATAATTTCTCATCTAAATGGCTTTTTTTTTCCCTGAAACCTGAGAGATTGATTTTATGTCATGTGAAATATCGTTTGACCTATAACAAATATCTCTGATTTTCTGATGCTTATTCAAAGAGCCATCAGAAATTTAGATGCATAAAAATACTGAAGGAGAGGTAGTGGGACACATACAAAAACACAGGTGCCTATGATTTGGTTCTTATTGCCATATGAGAGAGACAATCTTTTTTTTTTTTTTTCTCTTTTTTTTTTCAAATTCAGGAGGTGATAGGGTGCTCTAGGATCTGACAAGCTCATTCCTGTAAGTACTGTTTTAATGTGCAAAGCATTTTCCCTGGAGCAGGAACTATAACAGATTTGTCCTACCTGCCAGTGATAGGTAGACACTAGGCTACAGAGCAGTTTAAGCTCTCTGGTTTCATTCGCTTGTCAACTGAAATTTCATCGTTACTCAATGGCATCTTAATGATGTGGTTTTTGCTTTTACCCTGTTTTGTCTTCTTCTTCTCATTTTAACTGTTTTTTATTTTTTTCCCACTTCCCCTCCTCCTCTGCCTCTGCCCAGCTTGGTCTCACTCCTGTGCACTCTTTGTTCTCATACCTGGAAGTATTCCACTCTTCTGGCTGTCCCCCACCTTTCCTTTGCCCACCAGAGGCACCTTTCCACAGCTTGCCCTCCTTCTTCATGCTCCTCATGCTCTCTCCCCCTGATCTTTCTATGGACGTTTGCTTCAAATGGTTTTCTTGAGGCTCTCCCAGTGTCTCAGGATCTTTCTGTTGCCACATATTCTTGGAAGTTGTGCTGCAGAAAATAAACGTAAGAAAAAATTACTTTTAGTGTTAAAGAAGAAGATAATTTGCTTAGTGAGAGGCAGAGAAGAGGTGGTTTTCTGGGGATTCCTGTAACAGGCTAGCAGAACAGACATGCCCTTCTCAAGTACTCCATCACTCCTCAGTACTTCTCAAGTACTCCATCACTTGGTATAGGAACACCATCAGGTGTGGCATAATCCATTTTATAGATGTAGGGTTAAAACTATCATTATTTTAATTTGTGCCATATATCTCAGGTGTAAGTCACAAGTAGAACAAGATTCTTTAATGTGCGTATTTTCTGCTGAATAGTGCTTTAAAATAGTAGAATGCATGCTTTCCATTTTACAATCCAGCTTCCCAGTTCACTGCTCACCAGCTTTTTCAGTCTATTACTTATGTAACTGCAAAATGGTAGGTGTTGTGGAATCTATGACTGCATCTCATCTGAGAAACGAAAGATGGGCTTTAACTGTGGATAAAGATACTATGAAATTAAAGATATTAACTTACCAAGACTGGGAGGTATGACTAAAACTACGGTCATTTCCTTTATTAAATATTGCCCACTACTAGCCTATGAAAACTCTAGTATGCTCCTGGCCAGTAAGGACCAAAGGAGATGGATGTGGATTGAGAGTTCACACTTGCCCAGATCTTAGCTATCATCTTGCCAGACTTGTTTCCAGACAAAATGCCACTGGGCAATCTGCTGTGTCAGAGGATTTGTCATTCAGATTCTGAAAAGCAGCACTGGCATCTAAGCCTTGCCTTGATTTGTATTTCAAAGCTAACAGACTGGACCTTATGGATTTACTTATTCAGTATGCTTATACAGGAACCAGAAATGTTTTCTTCAGTATTAAATTTTAATTTCTCATAGCCTGGAATTTCAGGCTTATTGTGCAGCTACACCAAGAAACTGTATTTCTAACGAAGGACATGCATGTCTGCAAGTCCTGAGCATGGATACAAAGAGCACAGAAATCTTTCTGACTGCAACGTCTGCCTTCCTTTGTCTGAGGAAGAACTGTTCTTGGGCAGGAATTACCCAAGTCTCTGCAGTGGTTCCACTGCCAGATCATCCTTAGAATACAGAATAAGAGACTTCTGGGGTTTTGGACCTTTCACGATCTCCAAGCATTGGTAACTAAGCATTTTTCCCCCAGGAAGTTATTTTGCCTGCAGAGAAATTAACTGAAGAGGAGATGTACTTCTCTGAAGAAGAGGAATGCAAACTACCACAGCTTCGGACAAGACATTTCTGCCTGGGTTGCTTTGTCCTCCTAGTGAATCACTGCAGATGTCTCAAGCATTTCTGGAAGAAGACTGTAATTTCTGCTGCTTTGCCCAAACCAAAATGAAGAATTTTCATGGAAGATGAGAGATTAACATGCCAGTTTTCTTTAGCTGCTTTATTTGTAGGTTTATTTTTGTGGAGTAGAAAATAGAGCACAGTTTTTTTGAAGCTTACCCAGAGGAATGGCCTTTTTTTTTTTTTTTCTTAATTCTTAAGAGATAAATGCTGTGGGTTTTTTTGTCTGAAGTAACTTAAAATAAATGTATGTCTTAGCTTTGATATCATAATCTTCCACAAATGTCACTTATCTACTCTAATAAATTTCATTAAGTATAAATACTATATCTCATATTTAAATGGAGAGCCATTACAGCTGCATTAGAAAAACAATTTCATTTCAGACAGTAAGTGTTCATTTTTGAGGCACTGCTGTAGCTGCAAATCAGAAAATAGAAACTTGTATATGAACTTACCTGCTTGCTGTAGGTCGGTCCCACTCATCATCACTCAGCCCTGTATCATGAAATGGGTGGCTTCGTGGTTTGCTTGGAGGGGACAAACTAGTCTGTTTAGGACTCCTCCATTCATAGGCATTGAAGTTGTATCCTGAAGCCTGATAGCTGTGTCCTAGAAAGATAAATTATATATTTACAACACTGTACATGTTGTGATGACAGTAAAGCACATTTTTGAAGCCGAGTTCTCTAGAACTTGGATGTGGACCCATGATTGCTACCTTTTTCTTTGCAGTTGTAGTCAAATATTTAGAAGAATAAATTACCTAAATTATACCTGAAATTAGGTGGGATCTAGAGCTTCTCCTGTTGAAGTCCACTGAAAGTAAAAACCTTAAATATATCCAACGCTGTTGTCCTACTGTTTGTGTCTCAGCTGCTTCTGCTGTTTAGTTCTGGGCTTTTTTGCAATTTATTAATTTCCAATTTGACATCACACATTGAATTCTAGTGAATATTATGGGTGTGTTAACTATGTGCTAACATGTAATGTGTAACATGCTCAAAATTAAACCTAGGTTATTAAGAAAATGTGCTTCAGATCTATTGGAAAAGGTTTGCAAGGATGCATTAAAAAAACAATCAACTTGACTTTACAGATAACTAGAAATGACTTTTTCCTGGTAACTTTCTCAAATTTGGAAGCAATGCAATGTCAACTATGCACAGTACTACTAATCTGCAGAATGGCTACCTAGATGCAAAAGTTGTCGTGGTGCAGAGGCTCTCAAATGACCATGTAATGTGAGTAATGTGAGAACAGGAAGGCAGCTGTCTCAGCACCACCACTGAGGCAAGGACTCATGAATACAAGCGCAGGACTGTTGCTGTCACTGCCCTGCATAGAGGCCAACATGGGAATCTCCGTAGCCATGCCCCTTTCCGGAAGGGAGACTTGCACTTTGCAGAGCTACTACTTTTTGCTAGGGCTCCAATAGCTGAGAAAAGGCCCATCTCACAACAGGCACACATGCCTGGGACCAATATACACCCTTAGAAAGCTCACCTTCCAGAAAGTGATTTCTCTATCAGCCGTTTCTAAGTATCTCAAGGCTGTGTAAGTGGCATCAGACGGCCTTTATATCTGAAGAGTTTATTTCTGGGTGCTTTTATCATACAAGCAATGTTAGTATTAGTTCAATAGTATTTCTTTAACTGAATTAAGCATAATTTGAATTCCAAGTAGGAATCAGACAGTCTGGCTTCAAAGCGATGTATCAGGAAGAACACACAGATTGACTTGTCACAAGCTGATGTTGATCTGGTAAACAAAATCCATTGCAGTAGAGCTGCTATATAATGTATTTCATCTTGACATACTCCTTTTCAAGCTCTACAGTTGGCATTTCTGATGTGCATGTTGGATTAGGAAGTCCTATTTTGTTGATGACTAACAAATATCATTGCCATCACCTCTCTAAAGAGGGCAATTGGCTTCCATAAATCAGTCTAGACCTGTCTTCCTCTACAGAGTTGCATGCATTTTCCAGCTAAATGGCAGACATTAACATATTCTCAGATTCTAGGAAGGGTTTTGGTTGTGAAAATTTGACTGCTGTGTGGGGAGGGTTATGGATTAGTAAGGCAGACACATTAGACAAAGGTACAAAATGGAGTATTAATTCAAGGAGAGAAAAGAATGCTCACCAGCATTAAATTAGCAACTAATAGGATAAAGCATTATCTGGTGCTCCAGAAACATTCCCCAAACTCCTCAATTTGCTTTGCCTATGCTTATGCCAAGAAAAGTTTGGAGAGAAGCCAAACTCAACTTGACGGGTCAAGTCAGAATGAACTTTAATAGAAATGTGGGTCACATCAGTACCACAGCAAGGGATAAGGTGCAAATCTGAGTACACTCGGGCTGTTTAGCAGAAGTGCCATGTACCCAGCCAAGTCTGGGCTGATTATTTCACGGGAGTTAGAAAAAACCTGCTTTGACATATTGGTTTAGGTATGGCATGGCATCTGAACCATAAGGACTTAGGAAAGCAGTCTGGGCCTCAATCCTTTCCACAGTTGAACAATTTGCTCCAAATATCATCACTTCACCCAGGAAATGAGAACTATCATTTTGGCACTTTTTCAGCAATACTTCTCCTTAGAACTTAAAAATACTAGATGAAAATCTAACATGATTTACTCTGATAAACTGACCAAAACAGTTAAAAACAGAAAATTCATTCTAACTCCAGTGAAATACAAATTATACAGGTGGAAAATAGCCCAGTACACTGAGTAGTAAATGAAATGTTATATGTAACAGTAAATTAAAGGTAAAACGTTGAGAACAGGAGTTATAATTAAATGTATTGAGACTGTCTTGTTTAAAGTAAGTTGATGCCAAACATATGCAGTAAGGCTAAGAAATACTTAAAAATTAAAGAAGAGAAAAAAATGGTGACTAGTAGTGACATTCAGCTACTTCTTGATCTCAAGTTGCTCAGCAGGTTTCAAAGGAAATGTTCTGCTTTCCAGAAGAAAGTGCCAGTGTTATCACTGAGCAGGCACATTAGAGAAGAGCAATGAAAGTAATCAGCACAGAACCTCAGTTTATATGGGAAATCTGCTGGGCAGAGCTCGGTTTCAGTTCTCTGTGAGGGTACAAAACAGCTGTCCATGAGCTACGACCTATGCTCCTGGAAAGCAACAGAAAGAAACAGAGAAATAAAATTGAAAGAATGTGTGCAACCAGAAAGGAAAAAAATATTTGAGGTATTGATCTACCTGTCCAAATACCTGCCAGGTAGTGGAAATATCTGCTTTACTATGGAAATAAAAAAAGAGAGTTAAGTAAAACACTGAAGCTGTGTGGAAGTTACTTTTCTTGTTATCTAGAATATTACAAGATGTCTGTATCCCACACTACCTACATAAATGTCTTGCACACTAAAATGAAATCATTTGAAAACCCTATATAAAACAACAGTCAAACAGAAGTAGAAAATATAGCATTATGGAAAATCATTCCTTTAAACAGAATGACCTTTTTGATGGCTGAAAGTTCGATGTCAGTGCTGCAGGAATGAGGAAGAAGCAGAAGATTTACAAACCATAAGCAATGCCTAATGTTCCCCTTCAGCAATTTATAATAAATCTGTTGTTAGTTAAAAATTACTGTGTAGGAGAATCAAATTCATGAACATCTTCATGTGTTCTGTTCCTTGCATTAACCTGTATTTAAAGATAAACTCCTTTAGCTGCGGATGAGCTATGGACTGGCTATTCAGACGTCAGTAAAGATAACAAAACCCTGTTAATATATTGATAAATGTTTCTTAACACTTCACATTGTCATAGAAGAATGAATGTGAGGCCAACCAAGTGTAAGAAATCATGTTGCCTGGTGAGGTGTGTGGTCATAATGAGACACCAGCACGTTACAAGGTACAAGGTTTAAATTGGTACAGATAAAGTTCTCTTTAAGGCAAAAGACAGTCAACCATGAAGACAGGAATTTATACCTTAAATGTCAATTGCATTCTTGACAGTACCTTGATTTCCAAAGCTGGTATCAATACCAGAACCATCCCATGACTCGACTGCGCTGTCAACACTTGGGACTGTAGTGGAATAGATGTCTGAGAGTTTGCTAGATTTCTGTGCAGCAGAGGTTTCATCTTCAGCATCGCTCAGTTCACTTATGTGACCCACAGGGACAGAAAATTTCTTGGGACTGGTAGCTGAATAGGATTATAAAAAAAGAAAAGGGGGTGGTGGTCATTGCTTTACTGCAGTTCTAAGAATATGCTTTCTACTACTGACACAATGTTTTTCCAGGGATGGCCTAAATGCTTGTTAATCTTTAACAACACAAACGTTAAAGACCACTCATTGATGCTACCCTTGGCCATACTCACCATCTGTCTGCTTCTTGATTTTCAAGGTGACAGTTTCTCCTGCCATCTGTAATAAATGAATGGCTTCACTCAAAGGTTTTCCTTTCAGACTGCTACTATTTATTGCTAGGATTCTATCTCCTATGTGAATTGCCCCAGTCCTACAATAAGAGAGAAGTAAAACACTCAGGAGCATAAAAAGCAACAAAAGCAATTTCTTTGCATATTTGGAGCATTAAAGTCTCATCTCCCTTTCTTTCTTTCATTTTGCTTTTATAGCTGTATTACAGAGTAATTCTTTTGTTAGAAACGCTTAAAGCAAGTCACCTTTGTTGTAGTGACAATAGCAGAGCTGAAGCATGGAGTCATGGATTTCTGTGCTACTATGGTAGTTGAGTTAATCACCTATGGATGATATTCATTGCAGCCCACCTGTTTAAGAGCAATCTCAGACAGCTCAGTAAATTCTGAAATGAGTCAAATTTCTAGAAGTCTCACAACATAACAGATAATGGCAGTGTGAGCAAGTAACCAGCTATTTCACCAGTGTGGCTTTCAGGATGGAACAATTCAAGAGAAGAAAATAAATTCTCTTTGTGTAAATGCCCTGTTTGCTCTGGCTACACACAATATCATGTTTTGTGTGCTGTAGTTCTCTCTGAAACCATCACCAAAGGTACAGTTGTAATGATGCTACCTACCCTAGAAATAACAGGCAACAGAAAACCTTAGCATTTTCATTATTCTCTGTACATCCTTTACCATAAGGAGCATTTCTGTTCCTCAGATAATGCTCGCTATGGTGTATGTAAGTGCACATACAGATGCCGTGTGTGTGTACAATAAGCAGCATATTTTCAGATAAACCAGACGATGAAGAGCTTTCCTTACCTATTCTACTCTACAAGGCTATTGCTTTTAAAAGGCTGCTGAAATGTTCCTATGACTGTGCAGTTTGACTGACTGGTCTTTTCTAGGTGATTTATAGTACGGACCACAATCCTCTGCTCTATCTTGTATAGTATGTGGAAGAATATCCTTTTAAGATATTCCTTGTGCTCTTGAACTTGGCAATGATCAAAAAATGACAACAAAAGGATTATAAACTCAGATTTGGAGAATTATAAAAAAATAAGTTGCTAAACCATGAAAATTACCATGTTCAGGTAAACAAATCTTCATCTTGACAAAAGGAATGCTTAAAAATAATTTGCTTTCCAATTTACCTTTCAGCTAATCCTCCTTTTGTAAGGCTGGAAATGATTATGGGATCAAAGGGCTCTTCAGTACCAGAGATTGTAATTCCAAGAGGCCCACCATAGCGTTTGAGCTCAACAGTATAAATAATTGCTCCAGAGCTCTCCTGTTCATCTGCAATAAATGCCAAGGGGATGCAATTGGTTTCTTATGAAAGAGGGAATGAAAAAAAATAGCACATTCAGTCTAGTAAATGGTAATCTAACAACATTTTCAAAGGATTATATTTCAGATACACTTCTTAATCACGTTCTACTGGATTATTTAGAAAAAAATTTTCTCTTTTGTGCAATTTTTTTTTATTGACAAAACCTGATTACATTGAAGTCATCAGAAAAACTCCCCTCATTCTCTTAAGATTAAATTTTACTCTGTTTAAAATTTTTATATCTTCTTTCTTATTAAAATGTAACTTCAGGCTATTTTATGACAGAATCACAGAATGGCTGAGGTTGGAAGGGACTCCTGGAGATCACATGGTCCAACCCTCCCTGCCCAAGCAGGGCCACCTAGAGTAGGTTGCCCAGGACTATCTTCACAGGGCTTCTGAGTATCTTGAAGGATGAAGACTCCACAACCACTCTGGCCAACCTGTGCCAGTGCTCAGTCACCCTCACAGTAAAAAAGTGTTTCCTGATGTTCAGGAAGAACCTCCTGTGCTTCAGTTTGTGTCCACTGCCTCTTGTCCTGTCACTGGGCACCACCGAAAAAAGCCTGGCTCTGTTTTCGTTACACCATCCCTTCAGCTATTTATGTACATTTATAAGACCCCCCTGAGCCTCCTCCAGGCTGAATGGTCTCAGCTCTCTCAGCTTTTCCTCATAGGAGAGAGAGATGGTCTAGCCTCTTCATCATCTTTATGGCCCTTCCCTGGACTTGCTCCAGTATATCTGTGTCTCTCTTGCACTGGGGAGCCCAGGACTGGACTCATCACTCCCGGTGTGTCTCACCAGTGCTGAGCAGAGGGGAAGGATCACCTCCCTTGACCTGCTGGCAATGCTCTCCCTGATGCAGCCCAGGAGGCTGTTGGCCTTCTTTGCTGCAAGGGCACATTATTAGAGAAAAGACAACTTAGTACTGTTGTATAAATACTGCTACTCATCTGTTTCTTGAACTGAATGGAAGGTATTTAGAACCAAAGATAATTCAAAAGTTTTAAAACCAAACTCCCTTAAAAGAATTGTGGAAAAAGTCAAGAGTCATAAGATGAGCAGCTGTCTTATTAAAACAGTCTGCAATATATCCCGTGTTTTTGATAGACAAGTTTTAAGCTTTTGTAACAGAATCAGAAATAACTTCTGAATTTTGAATTATCAACTAAGTTGAATAATAACTCCATCAGATTTTATTTCAATATATTGCATGAAGTAATTTGCATTATTTTCAAATTTTAGTTTCACCAAACAATCCTCAGGAATGGAGAAGAATTTATCACTAGGTAATCTTAAACACTATGTATTTTCCTTAAACAATACCCAACAAGTGGTGCAGCAACAAGAAAGGCTCCTGTATTTATACAGTGCCTGCTCATATTATAAAAAAAAAATCACAGCAGGAGAGCAATCAGCTGTTGTATCTTTGAGTTGTGAAGGGATATTTTAAAATTTGAAATGTCAGATTTCCCCTCAGATCAAAATAACAAATGCTCCCTTGCCCATCTTATGATATTGGTATTCAGCCAGAATGTCTGGCCTGGTGGGCAAATTTTCCTGGATTTGTGGGTAATGACATTTTGAACACCTTACCAAGTGTGGAAAATGTCTAGGATGCACATTCTCTAAATATTACTAGAACTAATCTGAGACAAGTTAGAAAATTCGAATGTTCCCATTTCTGTTCCTGTAGACAGAAAAACTTTAAAAGGAAAAAAGATACCTGCATCTCTAGCAAAGGTTCAAGGAGTTGCTTTCTTCTAACACTGAACATAGTACTTAAGCAGAGCTGGGAAACACTAATATCTTTGGAAGTACTTTGTTTCTTCCCAATTTGCAGAAAATTTAGGCCTTTAGCCCCCCATCCCTCAATTCCCTCCTGTTTCACCCTTACTATCCACATAAAGAAAATGGTACACATGTAGAATCAAAGTAGAGAAGAATTAGTGGTGTTCATCCAGCAAAGAATATTGGGATCTTCATGCCTAGTGTGGCCTTGTATTCCTACTCGGGGCACTGTCATCAGTGTTGTGGCACAGCTCACATCAACTACGCTTTATCTGACACTTTCCAGAAGCACCCAACTCCCAAGACCCCATTGGAAGCTTCTGGCTGGCATACAGTGTGCTAGCATGTAAGCTGCCACTGCACAGCAGAAGAGTGGCAGCTCTTGCTTGCTTGCTAAAGCATTTATGGAACAACAACAAATCCTCTGGGATCTAATGCTGACAATGTTTACAAAAGTGTGGCACTGACATGGTACAAGACTTCAACTGAAGGAGGAAAAGTAATCCACCAAGCTAACTGAAAATGTAATAGCTGCTATTTGCTAAGGGTCGAGACAATACTGATGTTTCTCTGCTATCAACAGGAAGTGAATAAGAAGTTATTAATCATACAGCAGCACTGCCACGTAACAGTTGGAAGTTTACAGTTCTTAGTGAATGACTGGAAAGGAGACTGGTGACATTGACAGCAACAGAAAATGTGTACCAACTTCAATGGAAATGGAGCTGTCCTAGAAAAGATAAAGTCCACAAAGTGAGAGGGAGTGGGGAGGTTGACATGACACACACAGGACGAACCCGCAAGTGCTTAGAAGTGTGTGGGAAGTTACTACTTCTTCTACATGGCTCTAACTCATGTCCTTCTTCTATGGTCTGTTGGTAATTTCTCTGCACGGTTATTAATGAGAGGAAGTCTTCCAAATGAGGGGAAGAAGTCGAAGAAAGGATCCTAGGTGTCATGAACACCTAGAAGACAGACCCCTCTTGTGCAGGAGGAAACTCAAACTTCCTGCTACAAGTATTTTTGCTAGCAATCTTCTGCCAAGTGTAGTTGCAGTTTGCTCTTCATAACATACCTGGTTTGCTTAGTTTTGCAAAGTAACTGTCAGTCAGGTGTCCCTTTGGATGTACAGCCCATGGCCAGTTTGGCCAGCTTTTGTCCAAGATCACAGAATGTCAGGGGTTGGAAGGGACCTCAAAAGATCATCTAGCGCAGGAACACCTAGATGAGATCACACAGGAAGGCGTCCAGGCGGGTTTTGAATGTCCCCAGAGAAGAAGACTCCACAACCTCCCTGGGCAGCCTGTTCCAGTGCTCTGCTACCCTCACCACAAAGAAGTTTCTTCTCAAGTTTAAGTGGAACCTCCTGTGTTACAGCTTGCACCCATTGCTCCTTGTCTTATCATTGGTTGCCACCGAGAAGAATCTGGCTCCATCCTCGTGACACTCACCCTTTACATATTTATAAACAATAATGAGGTCACCCCTCAGTCTCCTCCAAACTAAGGAGACCCAGCTCCCTCAGCCTTTCCTCATAAGGGAGATGTTCCACTCCCTTAATGATATTTGTGGCTCTGGACTGGACTCTCTCAAGCAGTTCCCTGTCCTTCCTGAACTGTGGGGCCCAGAACTGGACACAAGATGAAACAACTATGTGTAGCAAATCCCACCTCACCACCTGTAGGGACCTAACCACAATGTCCTGCTGAGCAGTGACCACTCACTTTTCTGGATCAAAATTTACTTCTGAAAGCAAATTTGCACAAGGTGTTAAATGCATCTGCTTTTGCTTTGTTCTGATCATACTGAGAAGATACTTGCTGTTTGCTTTCAAAAGCAATTAAATGAAAAGAGCATTCTAGTGCAATTCTAAAAACCATTTCCATAGTTGCACTTGATTTTAAATAATGAAGTGTGGCAGACTATGCCTTTTTGCTGGGAGATTGTATAGAGCTTAAGACAACTGAATCTACAGTTCATGCTTTTGTGTAATGCTGTAATATAAATCCCAGCAGTAATGATAATTGTCTAACTTCCCTTGCCACTAGAATGCATAACAGAACTTGCTTTATTATCTCCAGGCAGAAATTCTGCTCTTACGGATTCCATAATGGGGAAGATGCAGGATTATTAATAGATGTGTGCAAAATAATGGCAGTTCCATCACTTCCGCTGGGCTGATCAGACACGGCTCCTCCCATCAGCCATCCAGCACAGCCTGTAAAGTACTGCTTACCCTTAAGCATGTGAACAGTCATACTGAAGCCAAGTTAGTAAGTTTATGGATAAAGCATGCACTTCACCACTCTGCTGGAGAATTGAGGCCTATGAATCCATGTTTTGCTAACCATTATTCTAATCTTAAAAGCAGAGAAAATCTCAATACGCTGATAAGAGAAAGATCAACCTTATATGGCTGCACCTGAGGGGAAACTGCCTTTCCAGAAAACTGAAGACCTCATCTTGCAGTGCAGCTCCTCCGGCAGGCAATATAGCCACTGAGAAAATGCAACACTTTATATACCATTAAAATTCTTTTTAGCTTGACATTTTCTGATTAGCATTAGCACAAATAAGCCATGCTTAGAAAAAAATATCACTAAAATTTAAATGCAAAAGAATAACTCTGTGTTCTAAGAATCCTGAAAATATACGAGAATCTGCAATAGGCTCATTGCTAATACCAGAATTATCTTCATCTTTGCGGATCTTTAACTTTACAAGGTCCTCACAGTGCTGAAGGATCTGGACAGCATCTTCCATTGAGCAATTGTCAAGTCGAATGTTATCTATTGCAAGCAACTTATCACCCAGTTCGAGTGTCCCAGTTCTGTGAATAAGCAAACAAGCTTACATGAAATTCTAGTAATACTAAAGCAAGGTATGTCAGAAGGTATAGATATTATTAGAGAAATGAGATGGATTTTTAAAAACAATTATTTCTTAATATGCTGGACATTTCATTTGTAACTATTCTTTACAAAATAAATGCACAAATCTCTTACAAGCTCCCTCTGTTTAACTTGAGTCTGGTTGGATAAACAATGGAAACAGATTTTTACCGGGAGCTTGAATGTCTTACCTGTGAGCAACACTCCCTTTCTTGATATCAGAAATAACCAGAGGGTCCCCTGGTTTTCTACTGGATGGAGCTGTAATAAAGAATACATACAAATATCTGTTTTTTTATTTCTAGAGATGCAGATGAACTAATTCTGTCCAAAAATGAATATTTAATACACATTATTTACCTGTATTATATTTCTCCCCTTTCCCTAAATTCTATGTACATGAATGCAAATAAACAGCGGCAGCATATTAGTAAGACTGTATACTCCTCCAAAATTAGAAAATGCCAGAATTAAGTTGACTGGTGGAAAGTGAATTTAACCTGATATGTTTGAATTCTGGGTTAGGCCAGGACTGAACCACGTGAAGATATCATGGTATAGCTCCAGTGATCTATGATAAAATGCTGTGTAGCTACAACACATAAGGGAAGAGCTTCTGTTGGCAGAACCTTTCAGCACAACTACTGATGCAGATCTTTTGCCAGAATATTTCTGTCAGTCATAAATCATGTTTTATTATATCCCTGACCAACAGAGCTGCTGTGGCACAAATTCCATAGAGTGGGCTAGACCACACTCTTTATATCCACTCCTGTCTCATTTAGTGCTTAAGGCAGAGGTATGAAGGAAGTGCTTGCCTGGGTGAGAAAGGAAGTATCTGCTTCACAATAAATAAGATGCTGTGGAAAACTGCCATGCATACCACTGGGCTGATACACAGTATCACATATGCACAGATGTAGCTTACAACAGATGAATGCTTGCTTCACTGTGACTCGCTGCTTCCTCTCCATATGTACCCCTTTTCAGGAGCAACACTGCTCCTCTACTCTGCTGCTGGGCCTTAAGCATGGTGGACTTTTCCCCACTACGTACTGGGGATACCTACTAGAACTCCATCAATTCCAGCAATGGTCAAATTAGTAAAACCCGCACCAGTCCTCTCCTTGCACACTTAACTCATGTCTTCTGGGAGGTATCTGACATAATTCTCAATTTGTTATTTGTCCACCACAGTGAAAAAGACGCTCTGCTCTACAACACCAGTCATTGTTTTTCTCTACTAATTTGTGCAGAAGTATTTGACAAGTTTCCCCTGACCAGTTGTGCAAGCCATTTGCAAAACTGCTTAGCAATTTTGCTTGACTTCTGGTTGCATGGGAAACAGGTAACTGCTCCAGGGGAAGAAGATAACAATTACTGACTACTTCCAGAAGAACGTTTCTTGGAGCAGCTTCACTGAGTGCCTTGTTTTGGAGGGTTCATCCATTTGCTGACAGAAGACCCCACTGAAGATCTGATATGGTAAGCAGTGGGCTCAGAACTGGAGGGTGATGAAAAATACATTTTTAGTGAATGGTGTGGGACTTGCTCTCTGCCACTGAGAAGTTCAGTTCTCCTGAAAGCACTAAGTAGGGCTCTTCAGCTGCCCCCAGGTAAGTTCTGCTCTGTGTACTGAGGCATCTGCATTCATTCACAGAAGGTACTTTTCCATTAGGTTCTAATGCCTAACAGACAATCACCCAAAAAGCTACCCATATTGGAGGATCACCTACAAAATCCTGATGGCAGTTACTTTAGCAGCTCATGATTTTTCTCTTTGATGGAAAATGTCAGATCTTCACCTACAGCAACCACAAGGTGTATTAATTATGACATCTTGTTAACCTTGGCTGCCCTTGGCCAAGAAAGCCTTTGAACATCCAAAGGAACTGTTTAAAAACTGCTAAATAACCATATTTCAAACACAGTGTCTTGAAAGTCCAGAAGACAGACGTATAAGGGCTTACAATAATTTTTAGAAACTTGTCTAAAAAAGCATGCTTTCAGGAAATGCCTAGGTTGCGATTTAGAGAACAGCAATTAACTTTTTGCAAGATGTGTAATTTTCATAGCTTGTTTCTCATACTTTAATGCCACAGGTCAGCTAGATCTTATATGAAAGTCCCATGATTTACTTGAATTCTTTGGGTTTGTTTCACCAATTAGAATCTTCTTAAAATTTTAAACTACCACTTTGGTGAACTTTTTCTTTAAAAAAAAAAAAAAAAAATCTATCTTTTTACCCTCCGGGTTGCCTTATAAATCTCTGAGGTTATATGCCACCCACTGTACAATGTCTGCAGTTTGAGATTTGAATATTGAAATAGTTTTTATGAAACTGCTTTATAAAAATTACCAATACTAAAGAAAACAGTCCATTATTGTTCCAAAAAGAAGAGAAAAGGAACCAAAACAGAGGAAAGAGCACAACTCAAAGTGTGAAGTCACAGAATACAAGTGGATGCAAAGGGTACGACATTGCACACAAAGTTATTACAGTTTCAAACAGAGTAAGTGTGAATCAGTGGTATTTTGTCAGGTATCCTGGGCTATTAATTGTGTCTGGTGGATGAAAGCCTTTTTGTAGGCAGCAAGCACAGCTCAGTGTGAAATTAATCCCCCCATGCTGGCAAGCCCTTAATAAGCAGTTACACCACAGTTTGTTTTATTCTTCTTCAATGCTTATGACATACTTACTAAAAACTATTCAAGTTGTATTGCAGAGATAAAATCATTAATTTCCTCCCGAACTTTTGCACTGTGTATTACCACAGTCTAAGATTGCCTCCCAAATACTACTGAACAGATCCTGCCCCCAGCAAGAAGATTGAGTACCATTATCCTGATTTTACAGATAAGGAAAGGAAACGTAGGAACACTTAGGTCAAAGTATGACAATTTTCGGCAAGCAATTTGAGATATCCATGCCTTTATTCCTCATAGTAGTTTGTAGTATATAACACCTTCTATGTCCAAAGCACAACTACTGGCATTTTCAGCAACAGCTGCAGATGCTCAGCGTTTTCTGCAAGTGTGACCCCAGGATTTTAACAGTTTCTCCAGAAAAATCAAGCAGCCACTTGTGGAAAATCTCTCTCTTTCTCTCTCTTTCTCACCCTCCCTCCCTCCCTCCCTCCCCATGAAAAAATTAGCATCTCAGCATAACTCTACTGCAGAAAAAAGGAAAATCCCCTAATTTCCCCAGGGTAGCATTAAACCATTTTGACCATGAGATCACCTCCTTTTCCTTTCTGCAATCCTCCACCTCATTCATTATGCAGCCTCCATCCCCTTTGATACACACGACTGTTTCATCTCTCTCCAGGGAGCAGAGAAGCAAGAGTCCCAGTGAGAAAGTAGTATTTGACCACTTAATTAAAAAAGATATCCTCATGAATTAACACAAGTTCAAAGTGACACTGTGCAGCCTTAAGTCCTATTTTATGTTTGCTTTCATAATTATTTTTGATTTTAAGAAGCAATTAAAAACAATCTCAATCAAACATTATCAAGAGCACAAACAAGCATAAATACTTGAGATTCACTAGGCAGATCCAGGTGACAGAATTACATGGCAGAGGGTCAGCGAGAAAGATGAGAGATACTTCAGCATTTACTGCTACTAGAAATGCTGTAAAAGTCCTTGAGATTTAGTTTTGGGAAAAGAGAGGGCTTCAGTCCCTTGTACAGTTAGTCTCTGCACTCAAATCCATGCCAGGTCCACTTTCCACAGTCTCTCTTTCCTTGTAATCTCTGCTTCAGAGTCTGAGAGGCCACATGCATGTATACGCAGGTACCGCCCTGGTGGTACTTTCCCCTGCCACTAGCATAACAGCTCCTTGTCACACCTGCTTCTTTCTCCTCACCTTACCACTCATCCATGTGAAGCCTTCTTGTTCTAGTTACAGGTTGCCCTACACTTAATCACACCTCAGCCTCTCCCCTTATTTGCTGTCTGCCTGGTATGGCTCTCCACTCATTTTCTCTCCTTGTCCATCAAAGATCTCATCTTTTCTCATCTTTTCTCCTCCCTGGTCCAGCTGTTAGTTTACCTACCGTAGAGCCTTTGTGGAGTCCTTACATAGATTGCATGATGAAGTGGACTGAAGAATGCATAAAGCTGTACAGATACTATATTTGTACCTGGAAGGCTGATCTTTTTAGCAAGTTGTTCGTTCTCTTTAAATTATTCTATGATCCTAGGTCTCTGTCCCAGGCCTCTACCCTACTCCTACTAAAGACACACTGCCTCTACCTATCTCTGGCCACTTGAAAGCAAGTTCAGTGAAGTGTTGTCAGTTTAGTAGATGAGCTGTTCTGTTAGGTTAAACCTCCCCTCTCCCAACCCTCTTTTCTTATTTCACTGTTAATCCAAAGTAAAAAACAATGTGACTTAGATTTTAGGGTGGACATCTCATCTACTATCCAGCCAAAACCCACTTACTAGTCTCAGCCCGGCTTCAAGTTTTGGTGTTTGATCAAACTCTGAAAAAACTGAAGCAGCAGAGGAAAATGCTCATGGGATGGAAAAATATTTTTTATACAAAGCAAGTCCCCTTATCTACAATGCTGGTTAATAGGTACTAGACTTTTTTAAAATAGTGTGATTATTAAATAGATGAAAGAGCTTTTTAAAATGAGACTGATGTAGCTCTTTTGTTCCTTAACTATTGGTTCATGTGGAGCAGCTAAGAAACCTGTTGATTCTTCAGGTCCTGTCTTGAAAATAATTGCTTGCAAAATGAAACCCAGTTTGCTTGGTGAAATCCTAAAATATACTGAAACATTCTTTAGAAAATCAGTTCTCATAGTTAATGCTAAATATCTATAGATATTTACAAAGCTTGTTTCCAATGAACTATGAAAGCTACAAAGCAGACTATAGTACAGTTGCTAGTCAAAATGACTTAGAAAAACTAATGATAGTTTGGGTGAGATTCTGATATTCTCACCAGCTTTGCAGCTTCTTATTCCTTGAGTAGTCCCATTAGCTTCAGAGAGATTATTTATGAATCAAGGTGCTGCAGTTCATTATCAGTAAGAATATCAGAATCTTACTTAAGAAAGGGGAAAAAAAAGAAGTTAACTACAATTACCAGACTGTACTATTAAGACATTTTCTCAGACTTCATTCAATGTATTTAAAAAATATCAGTCCATGATAAAGTAGCCAGCAGCACAAAAAATTATCTTTAAAAAAAATAAATCTATATTCCATTACATGGTCTGAAATCACTGGCAAGGAAATTGAAACAGATTTGAACACTACTAGGTCTACTTGAAAGCGATCCTTCTTCTAGAGAATGGTTCTGTTATAAAAGCATAATCACACACACATGGACACCGCTGTGTCATGCTTTATTTGGATGACGTAATTTTAAGAACTGAGACATTCTAATTGTTCCAACTAGGTAACTGAGGATGAAGATGACAGTAGCTGAACCATGAAATATATAGTCACTTATATTTGCAAACTATGAAATATGCTCGTTATTGAGTGTAAGTAGCTATTAATGGGAAGATTAGACTGATATTGCAGAGATAAGGGAAGGACGACAGGATGATAGAAGCCTAGTATGTCTGTGAAGGCAGTAACAGGCATGGCCAGTATAGCGTGAGATACCCGTCATGCACTATCCAAAACTCAGTGCCCTGATTTAACATTAAATCAGGAAGGGGCTACAGTGATGGCCCCTGTGAGAAGCTTCATGAAGCTCCCCTGGCTCCAAGGCATACTCGCCTCCAGCCCAGGCTGAGCTAATTAGCAATAGAGAAACACATCTGTGAATCCATATGTATGGAGAGAGAACCTGGAGGAGAGGCCATTGACCTGAACAAAAGACAACCAATGGCCTAAAAAAGAGAGCGCTTTGTTGCCAGGAGGAAGGACAAGGAAAGGGAGGACAGAGAACCTCAGACACTCAGTTCAACTGCATGGAGTAGGAGAAGGTAAATGAGGTCCCCGGCAGCCCACGGAGGTTCAACAACGGAGCAGATACCCATGGGTAGGCCATGGAGGACTTCATGCTGGAGCAGGAAGCTGAGCCCAAGGGCAAGTGTGATTGAATTGATACCCCAGAGACACTCAATGCCAGAGTGGGGGGGGGAACCCCAGAGCTTGGGGGGGAGGAGGTGCACTGGACTGGACACCTGTCTGCAGCCCATGGATGTCCCCATGCTGGACCTGGGAGCTGAGCCTGAATAGGTCTGTGACTCCATGGGAAGCTTGCTTTGGAACACTTTGTTCCTGGCAGCCTGAGGGAAGGACTTTCATGCCAGAAAGAGCAGCAATGGTGAACTGACTGCAATCCCCATTCCCTGTCCGCTGTGCCCCTCCAGTGGGGAGAAGACAGAGAAATCGGGAACAAAGTAATGTGAGCTCGGGAAGAAGGGAGGGGTGGGGGAAGGTGTCTTAAGATGTGGTTGTTATGTCTCACTGTGCTACTTGGATGAACGGCAATGAATTACATTGATTTTTCTTCCCCAAGTTGAGTCCGTTTTGCCCATGACCAGAACTGGCGAGTGAGCCGTTCTTGTCCTCATTTTTTTAAATCCATGACCCCTTTGTTGTGATTCCTTTCCCATCTCTCTGGGTAGGGGGGAAAGA